>NW_027328795.1:770947-1030246 GCF_048564905.1 Vicugna pacos
TTTCTATTTAGAGTTCTCTTACAGAATAAGGTTGCCTGCTTTGGAACATCAGCTTCACCACCACGGCACCTATCAGTGTGTTGGTGTGATTGCATTTACAGAGTGAATCTAATCTGGGCTTCCTAAGCCCCAAACACTCCTGTGCAAAATCACGGGCTGTAGCCATCTGTTAGTCACGCAAATACTTCTAAAATTATATGATTCCAGAAAAGAAAGAAGAGAGAGAGAGAGATTGCCTTTATCAAATTTCCTTTCAGTTCTAACTGCAAACTGTTGTTGAGCAGCTCTTGTTTCCTTTGGATATGAATATATACATTTCTTTGCATGTAACCTAGGTTTTGGACTAGAACACCAAGTTCTTGCTGTCCACAAGCCACAAAAATAGTAGCCAAATTGGACCCGTGTGAAATAGTTTATACTTTTTTCTGAGAAAGTATCCTTGAATTTGGGACTTGGGCTGTGATTTTTGCTTTTTGATTCCCCCACCCGTCTTGTAATCTCTCACTCCTTCCCACGTGGCCCCCAAGGGTTCGTGGTCTTATTAGGAGCAGGCACCCAGTTGGTCTCCATATATTGCCGCTATAGATAGAGCCCAGACAAGACTTAAGGACATTATCAGAGAGGACTTCCTGGAAGAAATGGGCTCTAAATTCAGTTGTGAGGACAGAGTAAGAGTCAGCCAGGAGAAGGAGTCAAGAATGTGGCTCAGGTCGCAGGTGCAGCCCGGGCAGAGGCCTGGAGGCTTTTGGCGTGGGGACCCGGGGAGAGTGCCCTGTGCAGTCCAGGGTGGAGGGAGCCCCTGCTCGGGAGGACACTGGAGACAGTCCGTGGTGTAGGGCTTTGGAAGAAGTTGAGTTTTACTAGAACTGACACAGTAGGCAGTGAAGGGTGTCAACAGAAAGTGACCCTCAGGAAAGGTACTTCAGGTTTTGCTTCTGATATTCTACAGACAGAAGGATCGGGATGGGCGAGAGCAGGTATGTCTGTCCCTTTGAGATCCAACCCGTCATTCATTTATTCATAACACGTGCACTTCTGTGAGTATAGGGGAGAGAGGGTGTAGCCACGATAATAAGCAAAATGTATTTGCTTCTTGAGAGCTTAGCATTGTCAGAAGTTGACTTAGCCTAGAAATCTCTAGGAAGAGAGGAACAAATTGTGGAGGTTGGAGGGAGGGAAGGCTTCCTTGGGAAACAGTCAAAATGAGCCTGGAGGCAAGTGAGAGGTAGGAGCATGTCAGGGGACCCCTGAGGTCACTGGGAACCTGTGTACTGGGGTGAGGCTGGGCAAGCAGGGTCTGGGGTGGGGCTAGAACTCTAACAGGGAGCCTCTGAAGCATTCGAAGTGGGGTTGATGTAATCAAATTTGTGATTTGGGAAGGCTGCCGTGGCTCTGTGTGTGTAGCGGGGATGAGGGGGTGGGTGACACCAACTGGGGGATCATAAGAATACCATTCACAGGCTGGAATATGGGCATCGGGGCTACTTGGGGACGGCAGGGGCAGTGTGGATGCCGGCTTTCTTTCTGGGGGGCTTGTTAGCGGGGCCGCCCTTGGGGCACCTTGTGGCTGTAAGAAACCTGATGGAGGCTGCCAGGTGGACTTTCGTCTTCTCTCTTTCCCTTCCTTGTTTGATGATCTTAGCTCAGCCAACATTTGGAACAAAAGAGCTAATTTCCAGGGTTGCCCAGGACTTTGTTGAGCTCGTTCGAGTGAGATCTGATTGGATTTAGGTTTGTGTTCATATCTGGATGTTCACTTAGCTAGAAACGTCCTGTCATTTCGATTTCCATAGGGATTTTTATTCTTGATAAAGATTGCTTTCTTGGTGAGAGGAAATTTAAAAGAGCTGTTGTCTTTTTCAAAAAATCCTCTTTTAAGAATTTTAATATTCAAAAGAATACGAATATATAAAATATTTAAGGAAGTCTTTGGTGTGGTTTCTTTGCTTTCTGAGCTAATGTGAAGTTAGAGCCTTTGCATTACTTAATAGCACATCCTTGTCAGTATTTAAAGAGCTGTTAGTGAGCGCCCCAGGTCCCACCTCTCAAAGAATCGTTAAAGTTTGCTCTGAAATAGTGAGGTCATAAAGGTCTTGTTTTCAGAAATCAAACGGTTTATAATACACAGCATAACTCCATTTATAAAATAATAATAAGTTCAAAACTAAGAAAGTGGAGGATAAATGATTTTTTTAAAGCCTAAACATAAATTTTCTTGTGCTAATGTTGCAAGTGGAAATTTTGAAAAGAAAAATGCTACTGCAATATCATCTATTTGGAATACATATATGAGTTTCACGTTTGAAAAGTATCTGCGCAGTGGTTTTCGAAGTCAGGAGCATTCCTGCTCAGATACTGGCAGTGATGGTTGCTGGTTTTCAATGGAAGAGCCTAAATTTGCCTTCTTAGCTTTTTGGTTTTTTTATAGTGAGAGGGTTGAGTAGTGCTTTGCCAGCATGATTTTGGGGCAATTTGAGGGCAGATGTCGTGTGCCAGCCGTGAGAAATTTCCATGCATTTTATTTTCTGGACATCACCAGGGCACATGTGGGGTTTGTGCCTGCAGGCTGGAATGCTGCAGGACTCCCTGATCATTCACCTTTATGTCCTGGAGCTGCTCCAGTCAGTGAATGGTTTTCTGTGGCTTGGAGATAATGTGGTCTGATGGAGATGATCAGATGTGCAGTTAAAATGCTATTACTTGAAATAAGAGTAACCTAGAAACATTTCTCTAACAATACAGGATGAGGGAGGAGGATTGGCTGAGCTGCTTGCAGTGGGGAGTCTTAGTTGACTCCCTCACCGTGACTCCTGCCAATATCCACCCCAGCCCTGCACGGTAGTCCTGCCGAAGCAAGCAAGCACTTTGCTCAGAAACAGACTGAATTTCCTTGTGCCTCTCTTTGTTGGATTTTTTTGAAAGCACATTTTGCCCTTTGCTTCAATGCCATCCATGCTAGTCACCTCTTACACTCATTTTTCTGGCCTCGTCCATAAATAGCTGCTGAATGGATGAATAGAATGTAGTATCTCCATATAGTGGAACATTATTCACACGTAAGAGTGAATAAAAAAGACAAAAAAGAAGAGGAAAATGAAAAATGCTACCTGTTTTGGGAAGTCCACCCTGACTGTTCAACCCACACTTTTCCCTTTGAAACCCAATCACTTATGCTCCACTCTACTCTTTTTGATAGTGCTTACCACCTTCTAATAATCTTTAACGTTTTCAAAAAAAAAAAAAAGAAAGAGATGCTGATACCACTTCAAAATGTACAAGACTTGATAACAGCATGTTAATTGAAAGGAAGAAGACACAAATGGCCACATATTGTTGATTTCAGTGATATGAAAAGCCCAGAATAGGCACATGCAGAGGCAGAGAGCAAGTGATGGTTGGAAGGAGCTGGTTGGAGGGGGATTAGGGAGTGACTGCTAGTGACAGGGGGATTCTTTTGGGGTGATGAAGTGTTCTGGAAATAGAAGGTGATGAGGGCTGCACAACCGTGTGTGTGCAGAAGACTGCTGAGCACTGTCTCTGGGAGTGCCTGTTGTCGGGGCATCTTTATTTTTTTCTCATCCTGCAATGTGAAGAACCATCTTCTGCTCTGGCCATTCTACTCCTGTGAGTGGTGCGGGTCAGAGACTTTGTAGAGTCATGTTTCTTTTTTCCCCCTGGCTGAGTGTAGGCAAAAAAGATTTAAGCCTGAGAAAGTGCTCCATCTGCAGAAATGTCTTTTAGATTTGCATGGTATAAAAATCTTGAGATCTTTTAATCATTGAGGCCAGTCTGTGGGGGGAAATACCCCGTGAAGCCTGGGTGAGCCGGGGAAGAGCCGCGCTTCTCTCCCAGACACGGGTGGGGATTGCACCCCCGTTCAGGCAGTGAAGGGCCCAGACCCGTGAGCAGAGTTGACAATCGTGAATATTTACGTGTATCCGCTGCTTCATCTTGGATATTAATTTCAAGCTGAGTCAGTTTGTGGCGGCAGCCTCATCCTACATCAGGAATTTATAGTATCTGCTCTTTGAGGTGAAGACCTGACAGACTTGATTATTTAACAGTCTGCCTTGAATTGATATCTCAGATTCCTTTGTCAAAAGCAAACAGCAGAAATACAGAATTCCTTTAATGCCAATGTGACCTGGAACGAGTTTAGTCTCTGTGCCTCAGTGGCCTTATCTGTGAGTGGGAAAGATGATAACAGTGCTTCCCTCAGAGGAGCTGGTGAGGGGAGAGTCAGAAGCACAAATGGAGTACTTACAAAAGATGCTCTTGAATGACCGAATTTAGTGCTCTCAGCCTGGTGAGGCCTGAGGGGCAGAGATGTCAGAACAGAGCAGTCCTAGCCGGAGCTCGATCCGTGATGGAAGCTGTTATGATCAGTATCACCACTGTGCGTTATCAGGTAATTTTAAGACTTGGTAATATGAATTCTTGAATAATGTTAAAGGACTAGACATCTCAGATCCAGTTTACATAGTCCTCAAGATTCCTTCTGAGAAATGGATGGTTTCTTCCCCATCTTAAATCTGAGATGAGTCTCTAAAAAATTCTGTATTCCTCCATCTTTTTGCTTTAATTTTCCATTTCCTAAAAAACCATGTTTTTAAATGGAGTTAATGGGGACTGAACTGAATGCCTCATGCATGTTAAGCACTTACTCTCCCAAATGAGGTATAATCTCCTCCGTGATTTTTGTTAAAATTTACTTTCTTAGTTTACAGAGGTAAGAGGCCTCTAATTCTTTTTCTGGAGACTTGTCCATGAACCTGTAAATCTATAATTAATGGACAAAATTTGGTTTATTAAAAAATCATTAGAATATTCTGCAATTCATCCAAAAAGAAATGCTCATTGACTTAAAATGTTTCTCCTTTAAGGGGATTTCTCCTGTTTGGTCTAGCTTAATTTGTTAACAGCCATCCTCATCATCATAATGACCAAACTCACTGTGAGTGGACACCTACCTAAGGCTAAAATGTTTTCCTCATGTTTTAATTCATAGCAGGTGTTTGATTGTAGGTATCTGTGTCTCCTTTTTTGCAGCTGAGGGATTGAGAGATGGAGCAGCTTGTCCCAAATTACACGCAGCAGGCTGTGGCTAGCTCGGTGCTGGAACCCAGGCTGCACAGTATGCATTCTTAATTGCTCCTCTTATCAGAGCCTCCCGTTAAGTGGTTACCCGAACACCTGTGACTCCATAAATGGCCGAGTTTAGTGATCTCAGACTGATGAGGCCTTGAAAGGAGAGACACCATTGAGAAGTTGAGACAGAGTGGCAGAAATTAAAATTGTTCATTTTCACAAATTTTTAATTCTCAGGTAATTACATAAAAAGTTATTTTTTTATTTTAGTGCTCTGTAAGCACTAAAAACAAAACATTAAAAATAATTATAGTGCAAAAGAGAAGTGAGCTCTTAAAGTCCAACCACTGCTAATGATGTTGCTTGTTTTTCTCTTGTGGCCCTTTTTGACAGAAATACTTACAAAGACTGAATTGGTTTTATGTAGTTTTAATATGGAAGAAAAGATTGTCAGTGAATATTGTAAGAAAAGTCTTTACTCTTTTCTTTCCTGTTGATGAATATGTACTTTATTTTCATGGCTTAAGTACATTTCCTCATTTGTGAAATTTGAGTAATATCGTTTAATTTGTCTGACTGTGAGAGGTAGATGCCTTGTATACAAAGAACCCAAGAGGTGCTTAATAAAAGTGTGCTGTCACAATGACAGATATTTTAGAAGGATCAACTCTGAATACTAAAGAGTGTCGCTTATTTCTGATACATATTCAATATGTATTTGTATGATATATTTGAATATGGTTTAAAGTAACAAGGATTCATTTTTTTTGGTGTAGTATGAAGTTTTAATGAAATCTGTATCATTCTAGTGAGACAGGGACTAGTTAAATTGCCTTAATCAGATGACCTTGAAGATTATTTACACAGAATATGTATTGTTACAAATCAGAATTTATGTTGCCGTGTAACCATCCACTCAGACATTTAAATTCGTGGGATTCTGACCAGATCAATTAAGTTTAGTAAAATCCATATTGATCATTTTCAGGGAATAAGCTCCTCTATTTTGTGATTAAAGAAAATTTTGATTTTTTTCTACATTCTTAACAGGTTAAAAATATCAAAACATTGATTTGACATGTCACTTTTTTAATAGAGAGAATAAAGCTCATGCTGTTTTATTGTGTAAATAAATGTTTTTGTATGGCAACAAAATTGTATGATATCCTGGCTCTTTTAGTATTTTGCAAGATACTTAGATAACCTACTGTTGGAAAAATACAAACGTGAATTTTATGAATATAGGCCTAGTACAGATCTGTTGGTTTTTGCTACAGTGCAAGACATGAGGCATAGGAGAACTTTGCTCCTGATTGCCAGGAGGACAGATCCCATGTCTCAGTTTCCCCTCCTGTAAAATGAAGTGGCTTAACTGGATTCTTTCCTCTTCTAAGATGAGTTTCCATGAGCCTATATCTTCTGTTTATATTCAGGAGTATTAGCAATATCAGATTAAATACTGAATATCCCTCCTTTCCCCCGAATCAAAGTGCAGCATGTGCTATATAAGTTTTATTTATCTGATTCTCGTTACTGATCCTACAGGCAATTTTTGTGTTGCATCTTTCCTGGTAACCTGGAAGGTCATTTTACCCATAGGTGGCACTGTTGCACCTACTTACAGTCTTAACTTTCCTGTTTGTAAAAGGAGGCTTAAACAAGGTTATTTTATTTTGATTACTTTACTTAATGCTTCAGAATAGCCCAATGTCCATTATGTCTGTCTAACTGGAAAAGTTATTCTGCTTATATCTTAGATTTATTCTGTCATCTCACTGTGAACATTTCAGACTTGCTGTGCAAACAATAGCAAAATCGGGCTTTTCTTCTAGTGTTAGAAACCAGTGAGCCGGGATTTTATAAAACAGCTAGAAGCGGCATCTGGAGGACCTTAAAGGTGAAAAGTGTATTGAGTTCCCTGAGTTTTGACCCCGCCGCTGTGTGTTAATTGGTGGTAGGAGATTTGGTACATATACGAAGGGGTGTAGTTTTTGATATGGTTTGCCTGCACGCGCTGCCACTGAGCCACTTGAGCCTGAGTCAGTTCGTTTTGAGTTTTTCCCTCGTCTGTGAGATGGGGACATTCATATCTGATTTGTAGAATTGTGAGAATTAGAAATTATGTGCAGTGTTTACCACAGTGTGTATGTCAAGAGGGCTCTTAAACTTTAGCTGCTGTTTTGTGTGAAGCCATCATTTGAGAGTCTTTGGCAATTACTAAGAAACAGGAAAATAAGAAGAGATGGTTTTATGATGAAAGATATTTGAGGAGGTTCCATAGTTCCTATACCCATAATTTAGCATCAGCAGAGTCAGAACTGTTACACAGTCGCCCTAAACCAACGTTAAGCCACAGAATTATTTGTTACTTCATATATTTTGGGGTTTAAGGAGATCCAATACTTATACATATGTTGTCCCCAGCAGCCTACTGAGAGATGACACAAAAGAGTAGACAGGCGATAAATGTCTTCTTTGTTACTGATGAAGCCACGTTCTCCATGAACTTCAAGGCTGTGGGAAAATGCGTGTCATGATACTGTGTCCCAGAAATACAGACTCACCCTGTCCCATGTAGCTCTGGGCCACAGCGAGCCTTCCCTTGAGAGGACCTGCCCCTTCATGCACAGGGCTTTCCTGCCATGGAGCTGAGCATCCCAGGTGCTTCCCAATGGTGACCAACACTGGAGTGAAAGGAAGGGTTTCACATGCCCCGCTTGTCTCCCCGGACTCACACCTCACTCTGTTAGTGTGATGAGTGCTAGCTGTGGGCCAGGGGCCAGGGGTGTGAAGGGAGAAGCACTCTCCATGGCCCAAAAGAGTGGTTAGGAGGCATCCCCTCCCTCAGTTTAAACAGGTGGTGGGATGGAACATAAGGGTACTCCCCAATTGTTTATAAAAGGAGAAATAAGGATGTTCTTTGGGACTTAGGCTAGCCAGAAAACACATAAGATGATTAGAGGGGAGACTTGTAAATCACTTTGATATTAAGTTGACATTTGTTGAACACCCAAAATGTGCTACATTCTTTTCTGAGCATTTTACAGAAATGAATCCTTCAATCTTCTCAACAAGCGAGTAAGGAAGGTTTGATTGTTATCCCAGTTTTACAGTGTGGAAATTGAGGCACACAGAGGGTAATTAAGTTGGCAAAATCACAGAACTAGTAATTGGCAGAGCTGGTATTTAAACCCTGGCTGTCTGGTTTTGAGGTTCCCAGAGATGGGCTTTGGGTGTTTAGCATTATCGACATCCCTGAATCTTTATACCTCTGTGCATCAGTTAGCCTAGAAAGGACAGGGAAAGAAGTGTTACACAGGAGCTCATAGTCATTTCTTGGCCGCTGTCCACGGAGAGTGCACCGTGATTGGCATTAATTGACTTCTGGGCAGTAGATCTGTTCGTATAATAGAAATATAGTCCATTGAATTAATCTAGAAACCCTTCCTGCTCCGTTTCTGTCCATGCTTGCCATGTGACTGCCTGCCCGTGATTGGGCCGTGGAGGAGAAAATGTACTCATGGTTGAACTCTGATATTTCAGTCTGGTTCATAGATTCACGTCTTCTGTTACATTAAAAATTTAAGTTTCTGGTTTTCTTGCATCAGTGTCTCATGAGCTTGGTTAATGTGAAACCAGTCCATGGGAGCCCAGGGATGATGACGGTATAATTTCTGAGCACGTTGAGGCACTTCTACCCGTGCAGACGTGGCTGGAGGATGTCCAGCTTCCTCACTGATTTCCCCCAACAGCATGGTCCTCTCCCACCCCTGGATGTGAGGTTGGGAGCTCTCTGAGTAGGCCAGTCAGAGGCCGAGCCCACCAATCAGAAAATGATGAAGTACCTGGAAGTGGGTTTAATAGAAGACAAGGGCTTCCAGGTTGTCAGATGGGCTGTTCGAGTCCATTTGGTGAAAAGCTGTCCACTGTCTGTGGTTGAGCTACTTCTTTGCTGTTGAAAAGTCTGGAGTAGATGAAGGGATTTTAAAAAGCAGAAAGGAGTGATTTCAGGTGGTACGTCCACACCGGTGAGAAGTGATGAATGACCGCCTTTGTGAGTCATAGACAGTCTTACAAACTTCATAAACCAGCTTTAAAAGCTCTTCCATCTGAGTGCACTTCATATGGGGTCCAGATCATCACTGGTCGCACTGTGAGGGCAAGTAACTGATAATGGCAGAAAGGACACGGAGGCATCAAAAAGGTCTCAGTCACTTTCCCTGTTTAAAGGATGAAGCACAGTGTAATATATTTTAGCTGGTTTTTCACTGAAAAGTTTTTAGTGTTTTCTGGGACTCCCCAGTGCCCCAAGGTTCCATGCAGCTGGGTGTCCCCTCAGTGCAGCTCTGTCAGCGCTTGCCCT
The DNA here is from genome assembly GCF_048564905.1 of Vicugna pacos. NCBI lineage: Eukaryota > Metazoa > Chordata > Mammalia > Artiodactyla > Camelidae > Vicugna > Vicugna pacos. Next base: position 780,399 of record NW_027328795.1, read on the forward strand.
GGGCTGACGCGGTGTCACACGGAGTAGGACGGTCAGCGTCCCCGGCTCCTCCGAGCTCCGTCTCCTCATCCGCAGAGCCGGGTTTCTCATCCGTGTCTACTTAGTAGGGTTGCTGAGAATCACACGTGATGCTTCAGGAGTGACTTTTGGTTGTCTCTGTGATTGGCATATAGTTAATATTTGATAGAAACACTTGTTTTTTTAGTATAATTGTAGCACCTAGATTGCAGTGGTTTTTAGTCTGCATTTTTTATAACTTTATTCTTATTTTTAAATATGCACTTATTTTTATTTATTTTTTTTGGAGGTACTGGGGACTGAAGCCAGGACATTGTGCATGCTAAGCAGGTGCTCTACAACTGAGTAATACACACCCTCCTTTTCTGCACTTGAAGGTAAATATTGCTATACACAAAATAGCTCTTAAACACCATCATGGGACCTAGTCACTGTATAGACAATTGAACACGTATACTATTTCAATAGGAATAAATGTTTTTGAGACATACATTTCTGAATCTGTTAATGTGCTTAAAAACGATCATAGGTAGTGATAAACACGAATCTTTGATCCAGTACTTCTTAGAGACTGTTTTGCCATCAAGGGAAATTACATTCTACAGAGAAGGCTAATTGGGTCTCTTTGATATTTAGATGGTTTAGCAGATGATGAAGGCTTTCAAAAGCTGACAGTTTTGTATTTTAAAGTAACTACAAAGTTACCTTCTACAAGTTGTAAGTACTAAGCTTGTGAAGTGCCCAGTAATCCAGGGGGTATGTGTCTGTGTCTGTGTGAACGTTGGTGTGTGTGATTTCAGGAAGGTAGAAAGAAATTCCATATAGACTTCTGATACCTTTCTCCTCCATTTCAAGGTGTTGGCATATATTTACACTAATAAATTGATATTCAGTTGTCATTTGGCATATTGGGAATAAGACTTTCTCATACTTGTTTCAGAAGGATTAGGGAGCATGAGCTTAGGAAATGGGAGGAGATAGAGGCAGGGAGGTTCTTTAAACTTTGTGCAGAATTAGAAACAGTAACTTTTCTCTTTTCTTCTAAAGCAAACTGGCACTGAATTGTAACATACTATTACTCAGAATTGCTTTTCTGATCAGATACATGTACCTCAGATTTTTAAATGCAACATGAATGATGAAATGTGTTTTAGCAGTTATTTTTAAAAGTAGTCTCTTTTCAAGTAAAAGGCTATAGCCTGTTCTTTCTTCTAGCGTTACAAGAAATTCTCATTGTTCTGTTGCAATGATCTATGTGCTTACTTTCTTTTTTTTTTTTTCTTTAAGTGCTTTTTTCATTGTGGTTTGAATGAATGTTTAAAATTTCTGGATTTTGATCTTTAGAACATGCTGATTTCTCAGAACTGTTAAAAACCTGATTGTTCACTGCTCCTTGTTTGGTGGGGCACCCTATTGATTTCTGTTGTCTGTTAAAGAGTGAAATTCTTCCTCTAGCCTGCAGATCATTAAGTGAATGGTTTGCAGTGTGCCTTTAAAATTATTTGTATGCATTGAGCATGTTTGTCCAGTGAATTTTAAATTGACTCATTGTAATGACTTTGATTTGATTCTGTGTCTTTTGCTCCTCTCCACAAGAATTTGAATTCTCTGTTGCATTTTGTATACGTGTTCTTAACAGGGGAAGAAATTTTGCATTTTTTACAGAGGTGGGTTTTCCTATCCCCTCTGAATGCCTTCTAAAATTGATACAATAAAAATCAGTTATTGCAGTGCATAAATATTTCATAAATTATTTTTTGGCATAATCAGAAACAATGACCAAGAATGATAATAAAAAATACGAAAACCTTCCTTCCTTTGAAGAATAGAAATCAGGTAGTCAGGCTCCCTCATGCTTTGTGCCTGACACACTTAATCTCATGTCATTGTGTATCATGATTCGGAGATGGTATTGTTTCAGGTTTATAGATTTTTGTTTTAACATTTGTGTTGAATTCTTTCTCCAGGCTGATGTTTCCTGTTGGGTTTGTGGAAAGAGTAGAAGGGAAAAAAATACTTTGTTTTGTTTTCAGGAGGCCTGAGTTGATGGGAAAAGAGTTGAGGGTGGGCTGAGGAAAAGAGTGACACTCCCTCTCCTCCTGGTTGAAATTGATAAACAAAGAAATCAATTAAGTATATCGATATTTGACCAAAAGAAGTTAGCGAGCCCAAACTGGCTAGAAATGCACAATGGAAATTACTGAATTCAGCTTCAGAATGAGGTGCTTTACCAAGTAGAAGCAGCTTAGAGCAATCAGAAAATCAGTAATATGATGAGATATAAATGGAATATTATATCTTTTATTTCTGAAACTTTTCTACGTTAAGTTGTGTAGAGCTAAAATTAAGTTTCAATCACCAGGAGTTAAGAGAGTGAGTGGTACTGTAGGATCGTTATTCACGGATGTGCCTAGACCCTGCTAGAGTGGCTGAAGATGGCAGGAAAAGACCCACATCCAGGATTTTCATCCTAGGGTGTCCTCCATAATGGTTCCATGTGGAAGCAGATGATTGGGTTAACAAATTGTAACACACCCCAGTCGCCTCTGAATTTTAAGAAGAAAAAATATGCTTTGATACTGCTTTACAAGCAAGTTCCTGTGCATCCTCACTCCAGACTCCTTGCCTTAAAAAGCAGAGACAATGCTTTGCTTGTGTAGTTGAGGTTTTAGATAGCACTCTGCTGGTTGTAAAGCAAGGACCGAGACCCTCAGCTATAAACGCTGGGCTTGTGTGTTGTTAGATAATGTATTATCCCCAAAACAAGGACCTGGCTGGTCTGGTGGTCTGCTTTTTAATGAACATATCTAAAAATGTATCTTGTTCCCCTCACCCCATGACTTCCCTAAAGATACACTAATCCTTTGTACTCATTGTGTATTCTACAATCTCTGCCTCATCCTGTCTTTCCCGAATTTCCTCCTTACTATCTCACAACTGTTAACGAAGTTTTCCTTTGATTATACCCTATAAATATGGGAGCATTTGAGAGGCTCATGGAGATGGCTCCCTAATCCCTCTCGATTTCTTGACTTTTTCCACAGAGTCTTGAATAATCATTCCTTGTCAGTAAGACTTCTTCCAGCCAGAACCCACAGTTCCAGGTGAGAAGGATGCAGGCTTTATCTCTCCTACCGGAGGCAGAGACAGAAGAGAATTGAGATATGCTCCCCCGTGATCCCTACCTGCCCCAGGTCTACTGCAGTTCACCTGCAGCCTTCTGGCCTCTGCTCAGAGGGCCTCTGTCCCAGGACTGACCTCAGCATTTTCTTCCCTTGTCAATATTTCCTGTGCCTTTCAGAACTTGGTCTCTTCTCTGCAATTCAAACCTGGCAGATGTGATGGTGGTCAGCGTGCTGGTGGGCAGTCCTTTGGGGACCCCCAGGAGCCATGCTGATTCTCCTTAGTCTCTCAATCGGGGTTACAGAACAGTCGAGCACCGAAGGAAGCCCATTCTCGAGATGTCAACAGAGCATTTCATCACTTTCATTTTATTTTTCAATTTTTGGTGGAGAAATTATTTGTAGTGAACTGTTCCAGATATTTGCCACCTGCTTTCCTCATCACCATTCCTTGTTGTCTCTGGTGCTAGTTTTATAAACCAGGTTTCTTCTCTGGTCATTTCTGGCAGCTGGGCTTGCCGAATCCTTGATCTGTATTTGAAACAGAATGCTTCCTCGTGATGTCAAGGTGATTTTCCTATTTCTGAATATTTCGTGTACACTCAGCAACTGTTTCAAGTGAAATGCTCTTGTCCAATTTCGGTTAACTCACATTTGCTGATCTCCTGCTTTCATGCTGAGAGCAGTTTCTTTTTCCTCTAATAAAAGTTAGCAATTTGCATTTACTATGGAAGATACTGGCCCAAGGTCCTTTTGTTCTTAAGAGTTTTAATACAATTCACCCATTAAAATGTACATCGGTTTTTACTCTATGCCCAGAATTGTGCATCCCATTCAATCTTAGAATATTTTCATCCCCCCAACAGGAAGCCCTGTACGCATAAACAGACATTCCCATCTTCCCCATCCTCCCCCAGCCCCAAGGAGCCACTTTTCTCTCTGTGGATTTGCCTGTGCTGGACATTTCATGTAAATCGAGTCACTTCATATAAGTGGAAACGTCTATTGTGACTGACTTCTTTCACACTGAGTAACGTTTTCAATATTTGCTCATGTTGTGGCCTTAGTCACTATTCTATGCTATGCTATTGCTGAATAACATTCCACTCTATGGCTGGGCCCCACTGTTTACCCATTCATCAGGTGATACGCATTTGGGTTGTTTCTGTTTTTGGCTGTGATGAGTAATGTCGCCGTGAACACTCATGTGGTATTATTTATGTGGATATTTGTTTTCAGTTCTCTTACGTGTGTGCCCAGAGAGCAGAATTGCTGGGTAAGTCAGAAACGAAATGTTCAACTCTCTGAGGCCCTGCCAGGCTGTTTTCCAAAGTGGCCACGCTGTGTTACATCCTCACCAGCAAGGGCTGTGTGCTCCGCTTCCTCTGTGTCCTCTTTAGTGCTTGTTACGCTTTTTTTTTATTATACCCTATTGTAGTGAGTGTGAAGCGGTTTCTCCTAGTGGTTTTGACTTGATTTCCCTTACAGCTAATGCTATTGAACATCATTACATTGTGCTTTATGGACATTTGTATATTTTCCTTGAAAAATACCTTTTCAGATACTTTATTAACCTTTTAATTGAGTTGCCTTTTTATTGTTGAGTTGTAGGGGTTTTTTTTCTTCATTTTGAGATACAAATTCCTTACCAGATAAGTGATTTGAAAAAATTTTCTCCTCTGTGTTGTTGTTTCACTTTCTGGATGGTGCCCTTTGAAGCAAAGTTTTAAATTTTGATGAACTGCAATTTGTCTCTGTTTTCTTTGTTTCTTGTGCTTTTGGGGTATTATTTAAACTCTGAGGTATTTTATTTAAGCTTTTATATATAAAATAACTTAATTCTTAGGACCGTTATAGGAGATGGGTGCAGTTGTTGTCCCCAGTCTATGGATAGGAGACTGAGATGCAGAAAATTTCACTGAAATATCAGTGTCACATCTACCTAGTGCTGTGGGATTTCAGACCCTCATGTTTGTCCCCAGCATTTGTGATCTTCACCACCATGCTCCACTACTGCCTGGAATCATTAATGAAAATGACTTTCATTTTTTGATTTCTTGTTAGTTTGTTTTCTCATTGGGGACCTCATCTCCTTATTTTCCTTTCGGATATCAGTGTAGATTTATTTTAGGTCTCATGTAGGCAGAAGCATTGCTATCAGTTAACTTCTTTATTACTCACTCTCCAGTGATGATTGTTGCTAGTTGACCTAACCAAGTCATGCTTAAGTCTTTCCTGCTAATGACACTAACAACAGTCATGACTTATAGAATGCTCAAAGAAAGTACTTGATTGATTTTATTTTGCTACCCAATCAAACCAATCAAGTAAAAACCCCAGTGTTGACACAGACTATAAGCCCTCCAGAATAGGATCACTGTCTTCCTTCTGTTTCATTTATTTGGTCACAGTGTCTGGATAGTGACTTGCTGTCCAGCAGCTTGTGAGGATATGGTGCTCGTGAATCATTGTAAGGACAGAATTTTGACAACAGACTGTGTTGTTCATTTCACAAGGGAAAAGATAATATAGAAATACTGCTCAGATCTATTTTAAATTTAAGCTTGGAATTTTGAGAAGAATTCAAGGAACCATACAAAGCTCTTTTTCACTAATTTTAGATCTATCTTAGACACATATGGTTACATAGCAGAGTAAGTTATCAAGTACATTTGACAATAGGAGTGTAATATTGATTATTTGTTTTAGTTGAAATATTCTACCTGGGATAAAGTAATCAGTGCCCATAAATGAACAAATATGTTTGTATTTCTATGCAACATGGGAGCAGAGTTCATGTTTCTATATAATATGTATGACTGTGTGTTTTAATCTGTCTGTCAGTGTTTTTATAGTTTTTCAGCAATGTTGTAACTTCAGAATTCTTCTAACATATTCACTCCCGATACTACTGCAGTTTGTATACTGTGTATCCTATCTTATGCATGGGATTCCACTGTCCCCTCAGTGAGGAATTTCCTCTCCTATTGAGCTAGTAGCAGAGTTAAAGGAACAGTGATTTCAAGGCCTTTGCTCTCCACGTGTTCGCAGTTTCCTGTCAATCACGATTTTCTCTTTCTTGTGTTTTCATTGTGCAATTAGAATTTTTGAAAATAATTATTAATATGTTTCACCAGTCTCCCTAGAAATTTGATGTGTTTGTGCTTTTCAGTTTTCAATTTATGAAAATTGTAAATGCACACTTGTTTTTAAGTAGTCCTTTTTCACTAGATATTTGTTTACCTCTTTATAGTTAAAATAATTTTCCCCAATGAATGAATCGGTGTGCATGTTTTAAAAGATACTTTAGTTTTTATTTTTCTTATTCTAACAGGTATATTCGTTGTACAGAATTTAGAAAATAAGGATAAACACAATAATACCTTAAAAATTGCCTCTAATCTCACTTGTAGATACAGTTGTAATGTTTGAAATTGAGAATTACAAGTCCTCTCACTTTGTTCTACTCTTTCAGGTACGTTTTGGTTACTGAGACCCTCGAATTCCCATATGAATTGTAGCAGAAGCTAGTCAGTTACTGCAGAGGAGCCCGCTGGGATTGTGATCGAGACCACGTTGTATGTGTGCTTCACTCTGGGGAGCACTGCCATCCCAAGAATATTGTCATGTGATCCAGGAATTTGCGTGATTTGTCTTTCCAGGTATTTAGGTCTTCTTTAATTTATTTCAGCAATGTGTATGGTTTACATAGTATTATTTTACTTTAATTTTTGCCTTTATACTGAGGACAATTGTGCAAGGTACCAAGATTAGAATTGTATTATAGCCCCGCAACTTGCTGCCACCATGGACGCTGTGGTCTCTCTTTGCCCTTTGTAAAATCTCGCACAAAATAGGACCTAAGTAACTCTCTCTTGAAATAATGATTATATGATTGCTGGATGATGCTTGAGAGTCCTTGTGATGATGTCTTTTTCCCAGACTTTCCCCTCTTCTTAAATATGCCCTTTCTCTTCCTTTCCTCCAGCCTGGGTTTCAGCCTGCCTGTGGCATTGATTTTCCTTGTCTGTGGACTCTTCTTTTCACTAGTTCATGATAATGTTACATGTCGGCTGTGGAAACTTGCTAGATGTCAAGAAAGAGCAAATCCATTGCATGCTAGTATTTTTAGAGTGTGTTATTGAATTATCAATTGAAATTAAATCAGGCTGACCCATTGAGCCATCCCCTGAGCTCTTTTTGCCTTCCTACAGGTGATACTGCTCTCGTTGCTGCATGTGCCCTTCCCCCAGACTTAGTTTTGGAGTTGAGTAAATCACCATCACTGGAGCCCTCTCTTTAAAAGATGAAGAGAACATTTGCTCCTTCTCCCTGCTTGGGGACTTGGATAAGATGAGGTAACAGATAAAGAATGAAGCCCCACCTCATTCTGACCACTGCTCTTTCCGTTCATTTCTCCAGGGGAAGAGTACAATTCAAAAATATAAAGATTGTGAGCTAATGAAATATACAAGACAACCGATCATTTATTAAATACACTTTCATGCCAGAAACAAATGTATTATACACACAAAAAGCACATAAATTACGGTAGTACTGTGGTTACAAACGTGGGCCGAGTTCGAGTCCTGCTCTGGAGTGACAAGTCCTGTGAAATGGAGAACTTGTAGGTCGGCTTAGCCTCTCCCGGACTTTTTTCTTTCCTGCAGAGACAGGGCTCGCTAGTCATCCCTCCCCCGTAGAGGTGCTGTGGGTTGTAAACGACGCACGTGGGCAGGCCAAGCACAGCTGCTCGTTCCTCGTAAGTGCAGGATAGCACAGCTTTTGCGGTTACGGCTTTATGATCGCACCGTGTAGACCCTCAGTGCTCCGAAGGGATGTCTTGTGGATTGGAGATGGGATTCTCACTTCTGTAAATACCCAAAGATTGTGTTATTGAGCCTTGCTGATATAAATCTATTCTTTAGAAAGTACATAATGTAGATATATTTTTCAAACATGCATGCTTTTTTTCTTTTATTATTTATACTTCTACCCTCTCATCACGTGGTGTGACTTTTGATGGAATCCAGGAAACAGTCCTAAGCCACCTGCCTCTTCACACTTCTTCGTGATGGTTTTCTTCCTTGACTAGAAGAGGGTTTTGCATAGGAAATTTTGTTTGCTCCCCTTCTCTTGGAGTCTCCCTGTTTGTCTGCCCATCTCTCACCTGTCCATCTGTCCATTTCTCTACCCACTCATTCTTCTGACTTGTTCCAAGAAGCACTTCAGGCAGCTTACAGAAGAACAGATACCAAATAAACAGGTGAGAAAATGGGGCCAAGTTCACAAATTGAGGCTCGGAGTTGAGCCTGTGTGAGAGTTGCAGGCGTGAGACACACGCCTCTGCCTTGTGACTTATAAGATAGACAGCATCAATGTGCCTGAGGCTCCCAGCACACACAGGGAAGCAGGGTTTGTGGGAGATGCTCACTGGCTGTGAAATAAATAAGTGGCTTAGGAGAAGCCCAGCCTTTCCAAATACTAAGACTTAGGAGAATATTTTGAGTGTCTTCCAAAATCTGAGTATTGCATCTTTTCTTTTTCAGAGTTTTATGTATAGTTGGTTAACATTCTATAACTGGAAATTTCTCCAAAACTGCTGCCCACGTGAGTCCCATGACTCGGGAATGGGGTGGTTCTGCTCATTGACGGGTGTTGGCCAGAAACGGAAAATGACAGCCTCAAAGGAGCCTGGGATTAAGCAGTTATGTTTTGTCAGTGCTGTAGATTTCAGAAAATGCTTTTACCGTTTCTCTCCATCTGAGGAAGCAGCGTGCTCTCTTCCCAGCATCAGGAGTTCAGGGTCTCGGGATGGTGGGGGCTGACTGCACTGCCGTAAAGACAGCTGTGCTAGTCACTGCATGTGTGGTGCTTTCACGTAGTGCATTTCATGTTTTTTAAAAGGTTTCAACAGGTAGTTAATTAACTGAGTTAATTAACATTTAATAAATATGAGGCTTTTTTGAAAAGACAGTTATAGGCAGAATATAAGTTGTGAACACTTTAAAAATGGCTTCATTACTGAAATTTCAGTAAGGAAGATTCAGTTTATCTTATTTACGCCTCTCTTTAAAAGTAACAAAGAAACAAGACAGAAAAAGCAGAGGATTACTTCTGTTCTTCCTCTCGGCTTGCAGGTGCCCTCACCTCCAGTGGCATCCATCCAGACACCAGCACTGACACTGGCCGTGCTCAGAAATGCCTCAACCCTGAAGACACAACTGACAAATGGAAGGGAGCCGCGTCCTGTTACAGCGGGTGCTCTCACTTTGTGGGTCCTTATGTAACTGCGTGGTGTAATTCAGGATCGCCCTTTCTACACTGTGTGACGGTGCTGCGGTGTCTCCTAGTTATTTGTTTCTGTAACTACTCATGTATTTTTTCCAATGTGTGGTACTAGACATCTAAAAATGCATTTTTCAGACGAAAAATAATGTGTATTTAATATAAAAGTCTGAAAAAAGAGTTAAAAGGGTCTATCCTGGTCCCAGTACTCAAAGATAATAATTAACACTTTAACATCTATTTTCTGTTCTTTTCATCAGTGTGTATCAGCTCTGTCATAAAAACCAGCGAGCACTGTGTGCCTGTTTACTGTGTGGAGACCTCCATTTTCCATTCGGGTTATTACACATTTTTCTACAATATTCTATCTCCCCTGACATGATTTTTAATGACCAGTATAGCATTCTGTTTTGTGGAGGCATCGTCCATTTTACTTTGTACTTAAGTAAACTTTTAAATTCCAAGTATACTTAATTGAAATTCTGAAAAGAGAACCGTGGTGGTACCGAAAGTCCCCTACTTCCCTTCCCCTTTTTTCCTGAGAGTAAAAGCTGCTGACAATGTGGAGTATATATTTCATGACCTTTATGCCTTTGTCATATATATATACACACATACATACACGTATATGAGAAATCTATGTCTATGTGTGTGTATATATGCTTTATTGAAAAATAAGGCCATACTATATGTTTTCTGTAGCTCGGTTTATTCACTAACGTATATATCATAGACCTCCTCCCACTCCAGACTCACCCGGTCCTTTCAGATAGAGTAAAGGGGTCTCCTGATGTGCAGGTTTGGTCTCTTGTGTAACGACACCTTTCGTGGGAGAGTACTGTGGACAAGGCCTTGGACCACGCCGAAACGCTACAACTTTAGTGCCCACAGCTCTCCGTGATTTACCGCATCATTGTCTTGATGGTGAACACTTAAGTTTTCTCCATTTTCCACTGTCAGAAAGGGTGTTTGACTGGCATCCTTCTTGTACAAACATTCCTGTGATCTTGTATGAATATTCCTTTAGCTAAGGTTTCTGGAAATTTAGTCCTTGGATGTGACAACTTCATACATCACAGGATGCTTTCAAGTGAATCTTGAAATTCCTTCTACTGTGGGGCATGAAAAGATGTAGAATAACTTATGTAACCAATTCTCTATCGCTGGATATGATTTCACTTCAGCATTTCTTCCCACCATTGTAAACAGTGCTGTGCAAATGTTCTGATGAGTACATCTTTTTGAACTGATTTTTTCTAAATGTAACGATTCCTAAAAGTGGAGTTCAGCCTGTGTGCACACACGTTTTTCAGAGTTTACATATCCATTGACATGTCATCCTCCAAAAGATCGCTCACAGTTTGTTGTCTCAAAGATGGACACTAGCTATAATATCTTTTAAACATATTTGCCAATATGACGAGCAAAATGATTTTCATTATTTTAGTTTGCACTTGATGACCAGTGAGGTTTTGAGCATTTTTCACTCATTAGCCATCTGACTTTTAAAAAGTGAATGATCCCTTTTGTCCTTTGCAAACATTTAAGTGGGGGAGCTTCTTGCTGCTTTGTGACAGCTCAATGTGTATTATGAACATTAACCCCTTGTCTTCATCAACATGTATCAGAGAGCTTTTACTTGTCATTTCTTGCCTTTCATTTTGTTCAGTAGGTTCATTATTGTTGTGGCCCAAAATAATCTTAAGATAGTAAATGTCTTCTTTTTGGGTTTTATTCTTAGAAATGCTTTCTTATAATGGTATAAATTTCTTCTGTAGGTTTTTTTAATCTCTAAGATGGAGATGATAATGGTACTTGTTACAGTGAGGAGAAGCTGAATTGATATGAGCAAAGAGTTGTATTTGCTCTTATTAGTACTTTCTAATATTTACATCATTTTCTGTAATTTTTCTTGTGGTCATTTTGACGGGAATAGAATTTGTTTTTTCCAGGTATTCTCTGATTGTAACAAGACAATTATTAAATTCATACTTTGCTTTTTAATTTGAAATCCCACCTGTAAAATATACTTATGTATACTAGAGTCTCTTTTTGAGCTCATGATTTATTTCTGTCAATCTTACTTTCTTACTCTAGCACTATATCTTACATATTGTAAAAATTTATTTAATATATTACAGTGCGAATTTTTTGATTCTTTTTTCGATCCCTAAATTTCTTGGCTTGTATTATGACTTTATTATTCCTGAAGAATTCTAATATAATTTTTTCAAGTTAAAAAAAAACAGATAAGTGTTGTCATGGGATTTTTTAGTAATTTTGAATTATTTTTAGGAGAACGTACATCTTTAAAACTGCTTTCCTCCATACAAAAGGTTGATGTCTCTACTTTCACACTTTTACTTTACCCCTCAGTACAGTCCTGTACTTTCTCCATGTACAACATGGGCATTGTTTTTGAGTTTATTCCAGATTATTGTTGATGTTTTTGTTAATTTTTTAAGTGAGAAATTTTTGCTATTATATTTTTTAACTGTTAAAACTGACACCTAGGAAGGCAGATTCGGTTTGTAAATACTCACTTTGTAACTTCTCATTTAAAATTGTAAGTATTAAGTACTTGATACACAATCCTTTCTTTTCTGTTTTTAAAAATTTGTTTCCAAGATTCTCAAAATGGTCATAGCTAAGTAGTATAGGTGGGGAGACAGATGGAGAGAGGTAGTGTGGCTCATGTACAAACTGTGAGCACTTTCATGGCTGCCTTTATGCTGGAAAAGCTGATAAACAGTCCAGCTTAAACCAGGGTGGCTTTGTATGCACTTGAAATCCAGCTTTCCTGCCTGTATGGTGAAGCCTGGTAGGCGTGGCAGGTAGATGATCAAGGTCGAATGGAGGTTATTGGCTGCACAGAGCACTGTGTCTGAGAATTGGAGACCATCGCCATGGGAAATGCTTGGTGCCAGGAACAATGCAGAGGAGCTGGGGAACCTTGTGTTAAGGATTTTCCAGCCCTGGGAGTGGGAATATCAGACTCTGCATTCAGATCTGAGTTTGAATTCATCCTCTTTAGTTTACTTGTCCTCTGACTTTTGTCAAGCTATATACCGTCTTTCACTTCCTGTTTTCTTGTCTCTCAAATTAGGAGAATTACATCCTGCTGCTAGAGTGTTTGATCAGGTTAAATAATTTGTGTCTATAAGATGTCACATACAGTCACAAGCTCAGTGAGAAATGGGCTGTCGCCTGTTCTTCTGCAGCTCAGTGCTTGACAAGACATGGGGGAAAGCCAGTCCCTAATTTGTGTGTGATGCAAGTAGGAACAAAATTAATGTCTTGCCTTTCCCTAGCAGTATTCTTACAGCTTTGCTTCATTTACTTCTTTCCTCCTTTCCTTTCCCCTTTCCCATCCTCCACCAAAAGAGCCTCTCAGAGAAATAGATTCAAATTACTTTAAAGGTTGGCTCATCCTCATGAAATGATAGTATCATAAAAAAAACTGTGCAAATCCCAGAATATATTTTATATGATTTACACACACACATGTGCGTGCAAACACACACACACACAAAATCAGTCTACCTCCCACTTACAGAGGGAGAAGGTCCACTTTTTCTGAGTTTTCATTCACAGAGAGTGAGAGCAATGTCTCTTACATAGACTTTCACCAGGCTTCGTGCATGGTGTTTTTAATTGAATTTCTGTTTGTGGCCATAGATATAGTCTCCTAATAGAAGAGAGAAAGTGGAGACATAGACATTCTGCTGAGATATTGGTGTCATCATATTTTAGTTGTAAAGGACTTAAGACAGCATAGAGTCACAACATTTTATGGGTGAGAATCCATGATGTTGTAACTTAGACAAGAACCTGGGTCTTCTGCCATCTTGTCCACACGGGTGAAGAGGCAACTGGGCAGGGGATAGTAGGGATCCTTCCTGCTTCACTTCCATGTTCTTGCTAGTTTTCATTTCAGCTGCCTTTAGTTTATGTTCATGAGGCCACTCATGGGAAGGTCACTCTGTCCTGATAGATTGAGTTTCTTATCAGCGAAAAGCTCTGGACCCACTCATATTTCCCAGAGTTTTCTGCTGACCTGCTGACACTTTATATAATTGAGACCTAAGAAACTACTGAATATAAAATCCTTATTGTTATCGTTTCCCCTCGAGTTCCATAGGAATGGGGTGCTGTCTCAGGCTGTCTAAAGCCAGATCTGAACAAAGATAGGGTGATGGGCTGTGCTGCTGGACCTACACAGTCGAAGGGGATTTCCACCTTAGCTTTATAATCAGGCAGATTAGTTCAAATCTTGCCTTTACCAATTATTCTCTTTGTGTCTTGGGGGAGAAACTGTACTTTTTTGTGTCCAAATTTGTTTATCTGTAAATAAGTTCAGTATTTATTTTAAGGTTTCTGTTTTAGAATTGAATGAGCTAATTCATTCATTTATACCTAAAATAGCGATCGCATGATTCTATGCTGGTGCCTTGGTAGTTGATTACTAAGGGAATCGGCAGTGAGAATGGGGGTGGGGGACCCCTGGATAATAGAGCTTATATTCCAGGATATGCTTGTAAAAGACTGGATGTGCAGTAGATGTTTAGTAAATATCTACTCCTTTCCTAATCTGCATTGATTGTTTATATATCTTTATACAAATATATTAACAATTTTTATTGCAATTTAAATATTTTTGTAGTATTTACATTATGTAGCTATAAAAATACATGAAATAAAATGATTTGACTTTTATTTTCTTTTCAATAAGCAAAACAAAATAAAATAGAAAAGAAAAAAGTCTTGAGGGAGTAGAAATAATTTTATTTCTGTGGAATCAATTCCGTATAATAGGTCTTTGTCATGTTGTTAAACAGCATATAAAATTGATAGGTTGTGACATACTGGAAATGAGGAAACAGTGGAGACATACTACCTCTAATGCAGTCATTTTGTTACCAAGTCCAAACTCGTTCTGCTTGCTGCATGACAGGCCAGTAAATGTGGAGATGAGATGTTGGAGTAAGGAATAGTGACTTCATTTGAAAATCTGGCAGACCCAGAAAATGGCATATTGATATCCAGTAGAACTCTCTTCCCCAAAGCAGAATTCAGTCTCCTTTTATATTAAAAAGCGGCGGGGATGTGGTTGGTTGTTGCAAACTTCTCGCTGTACGAATTGTTTGTCCTTGGAATCCTTTGTTCCTGCAGCTGTCCATGGTGGGTCAAATTAAGGTGCCCCCGTAAAACCTCCAAATAAAAGAAAGGTTATTATCTATTTTGCAACTTGCCATCTGTACATAAGTGTAGAAGAGCTAATATCCTTAAAGATCAGAGCCCGGAGAATAGGCTGTCCTGGATATTTCAGGCTAAAGGCAACTTTTTTTTACAAAAGGTGCAGAGATAGCAAGTCGGAGCCTAGAAAACAAGGTACAGGTTTAAAGCCAAACGAACACATCTAACATGGAGTCAAATTTGTTCTTTTCTTTTACAATTTCTTTTTCTAACTCATAAATAATTTTAGTAAGAAACATGAGAATTTTTTTTTATTTTTGCTTCTTAATAATGGATTACAACTACACTTTAGTGAGCAGGGATGCTGTGCGTGCCTTGGGGTCACAGCAAACTCTTGTTGGGGGTGGTCGACCCTGTAACATACCTGATGTCCCGTGAGTGTTGGTGAGGGTCCCCCTAACCAGGGGCTCTCTTCAGGAACCACCATATAGGCATTGACCTCTGGAGACCTCTTTTTCAGCTGCAGGAAATTTTTTCAGATTTTGTGATGGAAAAATCTCTCCAGCTGCAGATAATCAGGGAATAAAGGAAGAGGAAAAGGGCTTGAAGTAGAGTAGAAGAGAAGGACAGAATATCAGGGAACGTGGGGGCTTGGCAGCGGGGCCTCGGGAGAGAGAGGAACAGAGGTGTGGAGGGTCCCGGCTACGGAACTAGCTCCTGCACCTTTCCCCGCACCCAAGCCACACAGCTTTTAATTGGGCCCAGGACTCCCTCCTGTCTGGATGTCACCCTGGGCAGAACTTTGAGAATCGAAGCTAAGGGGTGGTCAACACTCACCTAGGGGGTCACTGAGGACTTTGCTCAAGTCCACATTGACTTTTCCAGTCATGTGCCTTCACCTGTTCTTTATCTCAGGATCTGAGAAGCAGGAGCAAGGAACTCATGGAGAGATCCAGGAAGATATCTGACTGTGTTAAGAGACGACAGTCACAGTGAGACGTGGAGCGAAGACACTTGCAGCAAAGTAAAATAACTTCACAACTATTGCATCAGAGCTGCAAGTGTGAGAGAACCTAAGCCTGTCTCAGAGTGCAGGGGACAAGAGAAAAGGAATGGTAAAATTACCACTGACATTTGAAATTTTGTTAAAAAGAATGCTACTGTTAATTGTATCACTTGAATGTATGCAGGTGTTTTTCTATGAGCATTCATAGGTTCACAAAACCCCACCAGCCACTCTTGCTCCCATCTGGTGTGGGCTTTCTCAAGCACAGTGCCCTTCCTGCTTGGGTGGGCCACGCTGCTGGTCCTCGCCTGGGGCCGGACTGCTACAGGACACTGAGTCCCCGAGGCACGACCTGGGATACATGACAGGAACATCTCTGCTCTTGGCTGAGGGCCTCCGTTTCCCCCTGCAGTGTAAGAATGCCGGTGACTCAGTTAGAAGCATGCATCCAAGCCATCCTTCCGTGTCATCACCATCTAGAAGCGGTGCCTGAATACTCTGAATTTCTGCAGAATGTTGTTTACAATCACCTTGAACAAGTGAGTGTGTGTCCTCTTTCAAGTGGAGGAATTACTGCCGTTTTCCTGGAACTTACTCACCACTAGTCCATCTGATTTTTCTGTGCTAGGATTCAGTATAGCCTGCTAATAACTCTGCAGTCAGATCTTGAAACCCTGATGAAGAGGATTATTTATTTTCTTTCCTTATATGATAGTATTTTACTTTCAAAATTCTGAGTTTTCTGTTCTTGGAGGAATTTTTTTGGGGTTTGGAGAAACAACTTTGCTCTTACCATCTTTGTGACCTGTTGCTATATGCGTCTCACCTGTCTTCTGTCACTTGTGAGGCGGTTCCATTTGTGACCCTGTCCGGGTTATTCATGTTATAAAACATAAAATCTGTAAAAGTACAGAACCCTTTTACTCCGAAGACATTCCACAAATACTCCTTTAATCTGGGTCTGGTTTTAACAAGACACAAACATTAGAACATATACTTGCAGGTTGCCAGTGCAAAATCCCCAAATGAATAGTCTAGCTCAACATCTAAAATCTTTCTTATCTACCTTGGATATGTATGGATAAGTGAAGCAGTTTGCTAAGAACCCAAGACCAGGTTTAGGATACAGGCTGATGTAGCTCAGTGGGTCCTCCCAAGCTGATGCTCTGCCAGAGAGTGGGGTTGAGGGGAGAGGGCGTGCCCTGCCCTCCATGAGCTGACAGTTTCATGGCAAACACCTTCACAAGGTGAAGAAATTGGAGTTTCTTCTATGAACAGTGGGTCTGAAAAGAGCCCAAAAAGCATGGGAGTGACACAATCCCATTTGTCTCAAGTAGGGGAGAGTGGCTGTGGGGCCACTTGGGAGACTCGTGAGTCCAGGTGGGCAGTGTTGGTGGCTTCCACTTGAGCGGTAGGATAGTGGGTAAAAGCGAACAGATTGAAGGCATGTTTAGATGGTAAAAAGAAAGATTTAAAGCTGTCTGTGAAGGTAGGATGGAGTAAGGCCCAGGTTTCTGGGTGGATTAATGAGTTAAATGATGGTCCTGCTGTGTTCTGAGGAGGGAAAGCTGCAGAGGGATTTCTGGGGGAAAACTGATGAGTTCAGCTGTGGGTAAAGTGAAAGGTTGTTAGATGTGTGGTCTGGGATCTCAGGTGAGAGCCAGTAGTGAGTAGGGAGAGGGGAGAGAGACTTTCAAATAATTTTATCCTGTGAACATACATATAAGGATGAGTAATGACACACTTAACACCTCTATATTCTGTATTTAAAACCCAGTAACATTTTGCTATATTGGTTGCAGGGGTTCTTAATTTTTTAATACAAATAAAATAAATAGAAACAAAATAGTGGAGTTAATGAATATCTTAGAGTTGATGTGTGTCCTTGTATGTAGTTTGATTTCTCATCTTTATAAACATAATCTACAAAAAGTTAACTTGCTTAGAATAAGAGTTAAACACAGGGACATGACACACTCTGTTGGGGGTTGAAGGTGATATCTTTGGCAAATTATATAGCCTCTCTTTGCCTTTGTTGCATCTTCTGTGAATGCCCCCGTGCCCCTCATCAGAGCTGATTTCCTAGACTAGAAGTTGGGAGGGAGGCTGCTGACGGGAGTAAGAGGTGGCAACTGCTAGGAACAAAGAAGACAAAGACAAAAACAGATTAAAGCCGAGAAACTGAGTCCTAATACCCTCAAAGGAAAAATAATCCCGCAGTGTTTTGAGCCACTTATCCTAAGGGAAACAAAATCACGTGGATCCAAATCTCTTGAGCATATGTATATTGTGGGTGGGAGGGTATCATCAGAAAAGGGTTGAGAAGAGGCTTTTTGGTTTCCCTTAACATTTTCAGTAAGAATGGGGTGCAGAAGCAAAAACCACCCGCTACACAGTAGAAGGTGTTGTTTTGTGCGAAACTGACCAAAGTTTGGAAACCAGTCATCAGTGGTGCTGGGAAATGAAGAGGCTTCTGGATTGGGTGGGGCACTTGCTGTGACTTCCAGGTGACCTGCTGGCTGGGGTCTGTGAGGCGGGCAGTAGGTTTGCAGTGTGACCTGGGCATAATCCCTGGCTCTGAGGCTGCTGGTCTGACTAGCAGACCTGGGCAGATGCAGTCTGGGACACCTGCCATGCTGAGGGCGAGAGGAGGGATCCCCTAAGGGGGTGTCCCTGTGAAGAGTAGAAACGTCCTCCTGCAGGGGAGGAAGAGCCTCTGAGCAGCGGGCCGGATGCACAGGCAAGAGCAGCCTGAGCACGGAGATTTCGGGGACCTGGAAGTCATAAAGTGGCCCGAACAGCCTTGTTCCTGAGAAACTGGAGGGAAAAGATGCTGCAAATGCAGGCTAATTTCAGACCCTGTGGTGGGTCATGAGTGATAGGAAAGAACTGGTCAGGCAGGCACGAAAGAACCCTGTGGTTGTCCCAGTTGGGGCGTCACACCAGAGGGAGGAGCAGAGTTATAGACTTTGTCACTTTTTATCTGTGTGACTTTGAACAATAACACCCCACCGCTCTCTATATATATCTTCATCTGTAAAGTGACAGAGTGACAACTCGTGTCATCCGAAGGCTTAGTTTAGCTCTGATCCTCATTGTCCAGTCCTGTCAGTGCTGCCCTGCAAGGTTCTGCAGTGGGTGCTCTTACCCTGAGATGGGAGGGCGTAGAAGGGCATTGTAGCACCCGAGGGCAGGAAGGGGTTGCTTTAAAAGCAGACATGTAGCCTCCTGCAGCTGCAGACCTACAGGCAGTTTGGTTTATGGTCGTGGAGAGTACTTTGGAGGTCTTAGCATCGTCTTAAGACTTGTTTTCCCTTGGGATTTGCCTTTGCAGATTAATGTTGAAGATTTGGGCTTCTGGCAAAGCTGTTTTCAGAGATGGGTATATATGTAACATATAGTATAAAATGAAAGGTTTTATTTAATATTTGGGACTTTGTAGCTGTAGGGAACAGCTCTGTTGGCCTGGTTTCCACGGAGGACACTAGCAGTCGTCAGAGCGTGCGGGAGGGCAGGCAGCCTGCAGTGCTGCTGCGGGGGGTTCTCCCCAGCAGGACGCTCTGCTGAGTTGACTCTTCTCTGAGTTTGGTTGCCAGAGGAGCAGACAGCAAAGTAATGAGTTCTGGTGGGATTGTATAATGACAGGAAGAAAGAGGGAGCCGTAGTTCTTAGGGACTACTACACTCTTTTGGTTCCTGATCCAGTGTGTCCCATTACACAATTGATGAGTTGTGTCTATTCTGGGACTTGATTGAAATAAACGTGCAGCCTGAATATTAAGAGTTATGTTTTATTTGTCAGAAGGACTCGAGCCAGGATGACCGCCTCTCAGAACACTCTGAGGGACTGCTCCCAAGAGTAGGGGAGAAGCTAGGATTATATAGGAGCTTTACAACAAAGACCAGGTAGTCAGAACAATAAAACATTGCTTGTTATCTAAAGAAAGCCAGGTATCTCAAGTTCATGAATTTAATGCTTTTCAATATATGGGAGGAAGCCAACATTTGGGCTGACTGAATATATACTTTAGACAAGCACCTAGGTATCTAGGGCCAGTAATCTGTCCTTTCTTATTCTGAGTCTGCTCAGAGGGCACCGTTGTGAGTGGCTGCAGGCCTGTCTTCACTGGGGGGTGGCGGCAGCCGCTGATGACTTGTTTTCAGCATTCTTTGTTTAGTGACATGGTTGCAATATTTTCATTCAATTTGTAGTGTTTTCATTCACAGAAAATTATGGTATTACCCTGATTATGGATAATCTGGAAGCTTGGAATGGAACCGAGATGGAATTACTGCAGGTAACTTCTACTATAATAAGCCATGTGTAAACATGAACACGTAGGAAGCATACAAAAGGATTCGGTGGTGAATGGGAAGGGTTTCTGCACGTTACAGGAGAAGGCAAGGCAGAATTCTTCTTCTTTGTGGGCAGGTATGTGAGTCCAACTTTCCTTTCTGAAGTGCTTTCTGAGAACTGTTTATGGTAATGAACCAACATTGACAAACGGTGACACACATTGCATTTAAGAGCTGGCTGGCTTCAACTTGGGTATTGGACAGGTGGAATTCATAGGCAGTGGTCAGGTGGATGGGACAGAGATGGAGCCCAGGCCTGGGCCCATATTCAGGTAGAAATCGCCATTTACTCACCATAGCGCCTTGGACTTGAATGTAACCTCTCTTAAACTGATGGTGAGTCTGTGAAATGGGCATGATAATATTCGTTACTTCCTGGGCTTGTTGTAAGTTCTGAAGATTATTATAGCACACATGAAGCACTTAACACACTGGCACTAAGCAGTGTACACTTTGTTCGACCACCACGCTTGGTGTGTGTCAGAGCCTTAAAGGCAGCATGTGTCTGTTTAGGATGCACTGGTAGCCCCTTGGCTACTTTGTGAATTTGGTGATTTCCTTTAATACTTGTAACTCTGTGTGCCATGGGCAGTTATTTTTATGGACAGATGAGGAATCTCAGGGTAAAAAAGACTGTGTAATTTGCCCAAAGTCAGACCATAATTTTGTGTGCAGGGGCCTCGGTTCAGCATGGGCTCCTGGGCCTTCTGCTCTCTCCGTTCAGCACCAGAGCCAGATGTGGGCTTGGCTGTTTCCCAGCCCAGAATATCCGGCAGGCCACAAGACACACCTGGTCCTGTGCTGCTTGAGCAAAATCTCCGGAGGAGAGGCAGTTACAAAAGGGATAAACATAAAAACAGACGACAGCAAATTGTGATCAGCTCTGAGAAGGAAAGGAACACGTCTGGCCGTGCAGAGCTGGGAGCTTTCCCGTCGGGGCTGCTCTGGGGGCGCTCATCTCAGCTAAACAAGCTGTGCTGCTGCACCAAGGCAGGAAGGCAGGGCGCGTGTGGCCAGGTAGACAGGGCCTCGTTGATCGTACTCATTCCCTATTAAGTGGCAGGTGTCACAGGCACTTAACTAATAAACAGATGTTGGCCAGAATCATCACGCATTTTGCTTGGTAGTTTTATTGGCGCCAACTTTGAGAGGAGGTCATTGAAGCTGGGGAGTTTGCTGCATGCCCGTGATTACCATGGAAATACCCCCACTGGTCTTTCAACCTAGACTGGTGTGGCTGTCATGTCCCAGCCCTGTGAATGGCATCGTGCAGCTTCTCCCAAGTGGCCCAAATGACTGACATTGATATGCTTAATTCGTAGGAAATGGTATGTGGCAATAAGAGAAAAAGGTAGTAAGAAATTGGAAAACTAGAAAATAACCAATTCTTCCCCTGCTGGGGGACCGTACCCTGTGTCTCTCACCCCACTCACTGCCTGTCACCTCCTCCCTGCCGACTCCGTGTTCAGAAGCCACTCTGAGCCTTTGAAGAACATTTTGCCTCATGACACTGTTGACTAGGACCTGCGACCTCTCTGTCCCTGGTTAACTCTCCCTTCAAAGCCATTTAAATTTCTTGCAGGCTCCTCCACTCAAATGTAAGAATAGCCCCTTTAAACTTCTTGATGCAGCTCCTTAATGAAGATCTTGGGAAGGAAACCTAGCCAAAACCTGGGAGGTATTCACAGAGTGAATGTAACCTGAGCATTTTTTGACGTTCAGAATCAGAGCGGTGGGAGACACAGGAAGGCCTTTTTAAGTTAGAAAGTGGAAAGAGAAAGGACTCAGGATGTTTGAGACTGAAACATCTCGGTCCCAGCCAGCAAGGCACCTGCGTTCAGGATGGTGTGTGGGGAGTGCAGAGTTCTCAAAAAGAAAGAAGTGGTGGGATGGCAGGGAGGACATTTAGGTACTTAACTGGGGAAGGAAAAAGTTGGCTGAACAATTCATGGTTGAACAAGAGGATTGTGACATGATGTGCTTGTATTTTGGAGAGAAGGGTTTTGTGGAGCCAGGCCTAAGGAGAAATCTCTCTGACTGGGGAGTCAGCACAACAAAAAAACACAGAGAACCAGGCAGACCCCATGGCCCCTGATGGGGGAGAGGCTGCCCACCAATTGGAGACCTGGAGGCTGCTTCTGTCCCTTAGCTGGGGCCTCAGACCTCACTTCACATCCCAGTCCTGTTGATACAAGAAAAAATATGTGGGGCATGAGAAGGGCTGTGTCCCAGGCTTCCGTTGAGCCCCTGGGATGTGCCCCACCAGATTTTGTTCCTTGGCTTCATGCAGTAAAGAATTCAAGAACAAGCCAGTGTTGAGTAAAGGTAGATTTACTCAGAGAGATACATTGACAGGCATGAGAAACGTCACGAAGTACGGGGGTTTGATGCTCAGATTAAAAGTAGGCACACACTCCACAGAAATAGTGTGGGCCTTCTCCGAAGAGGTAGAGAGAGGGGTTCCTGGGATGTGGCTCTGTGTTGCTCCTTTTCTTGGGCTTCGTGGTTTCATATGCTAATAAGTAGAAGGACCAGCCTTAGGGCAAGGGGCTGGGATTCCAGGGAGTTGGCCATTTTCCACCCTTTGACCTTTTGTGGCTAGCCTTGTGACTGCCATGGTGCCTGGGGCCGTGTTATTCACCATGTTACTATTACAATGGGTGTATAATGAAGCTCAGGATCTACTAGAAGTTAAATCTCTTCATCCTGAGCCTCAAGACCTATTGGGGGTTGAATTCTTCACCATTTTGATGTTAATTGCTGTGGTCTTTCTTGAATGGCTTGCTCTGCCCCCTTCCATCCTGTCTCACTGTGATGACACAGAGAGAGCAAAGGCCGGGCCCTGCGTGTGTTCCTGCATTTAACAGCGGGAGATGTGGGGTGGGCTGAGGATGACTCTGAGTGGTGAGAAATATGTTTCAGATTTTCCCACATGAGACATGGGGACCTGCCAGCAGCCATCGCAGATTTATCTCACGGGCATTATCGCTTGTGTTGTTACGGAAACAACAGGCCAGCCAAGAAATAAGCAGCACTCAGAGGGTGGGAGTACTGAGATTTATTATGCCAGCGGGCTCAGAGGGGCTTCTGTTCCCAAGCCCTGAGCACATCCAAGACGTGCACATGAGGTTTTATAGGGTTAATTACAAGTATGGGGCTTTTAGCCAATAAGGCTCAAACAACAAAAAGCAAGGAATCAGTACACTGAAGCTTATCAATTTGGAACAGATCACGTTACTGACAATTGTTGACCTTGGATTTACGAGTTAGCTTGTTAGCCCAGTAAACTGACACTGAACTTCAGATTTACGAGTTAGCCCAGCAAAACTTAGATCAGTAAACCGACACTTATCACACTTAGATTTGTGACTTAGCTTGTTAGCCCAGCTGGGGTTTTTGTTCACAGTGTCACTCATCTTTTCTATTTTCCTTTTATTTTTAAAGTATTTAATCCAAATTTAATATCAGGATTTTTTTTGGAAAGAAATTTCTCTTTTTCTTTTCTTTGGGGCTCTTTTGGGGGGTAGGTAATTAGGTATATTTATCTGTTAGTGGAGGCCCTGGGGCTTGAACCCAGGACCCTGTGCACACTAAGCACACGCTCTACCACCTGCCCCATCATCTTTTTCTTTTTGCTTTAGCTGCCAAGAATCTTACAGCTGAATTTCTAGTCGGCCTTTAACACTTGCCCTGACTTCATGGAATCCATTTTTATGAGTTTACCTCCCCCTGGTTTCATTTAAGTATTGAATCTCCATTTTCTCTTCACTCTCAGTTTTGCCTTTTTGTTGTTATGGTTGTTAAGCTGTGTTTAAAAAATTGTTTAATTTCTCTTTTAGCAGGAGGCTGAAGTAAATAAATATGTAAACAAACATCACACTTAAATGCTTTTATATATTCTAAGCTGTTTAGTAGTTAATTAAAAACCAAATTGAATATTAAAGGGATAACATTTTTAAATTATTTTTTAATGTTTTATAAAGACATAGCTGATTTAAAATATATGTTTCAGGTGTACAATAGATGCTCCATTTATAGTTACTGTAAAACATTGTCTGTATTCCCTGTGTTGTAAGATACATCCCTCTAGAATGTTTACATTACATGTTGCAGTTTGTATAAGAAATTTGGGTAACGCAGAGTCTGGGACGTGGCTGTGGCTGACCCAGGTTCACGCAAACCCTGCCTGTCAAAGCTCAGGCCTTCACTCCTGTCTGCAGGGGAGCGAGTGGAGGCAGCTCTCATCAGCGCTGGCACCACACCCTGAGTGGCAGTGACAGCAGTGACTGTGTGTGGACGTGAAAATTGTTGTTCCAAGAGTTTTACATGCTTTTCTGCATTTAATAATTAAAGCCCTCCTGTGAGGAAGGGTTTTAAGTTTTTAATGAGTAATACACTTTATTTTGATATTGATAGACTTCAAAACTCCGGAAAATTTACAGGAGTAGTACAATAAATGCTTAGATACAGTTCACCTTAAAGGGCACTATTTGCCCTTTTGTGACGGGCTTATTTTAGCATAAATTTTCAAAGTTCATTCATATTGTAGCCTGAATCAGTACATTATTCTTTTTGTTTGATAATATCCTTTTCCTTTTTTTTCGTTTTTGGTCTATTTAAAAATATTTTCATTGAAGTCTAGTCAGTTTATAGTGTTGCGTCAGTTTCTTGTGTACAGCACAAAACTTCAGTTAAATAGGAACATACCTGCATTCATTTTCATATTCTTTTTAAACATAAGTTACTATAAGTTATTAAATATATTCTCCTGTGCTATACAGTATATACTTGCTGTTTATTGTATACATACTCAGCATCTGCAAATCTTGAACTCCCAATTTATTCATTCCACACCCTCTCCCCTCTGGTAACCATAGTTTGGTTTCTATGTCTCTGTGTCTGTTTCTGTTCTGTAGATAAGTTTATCTTTTTGTTCCTTTGTTTTTGTTTTTGTTTTTTTTTTGTTTTAGATTCCACATGTGAGCGATCTCATATGGTATTTTTCTTTCTCTTTCTGGCTTATTTCACTTAGAATGTCATTCTCCTGGTCCATTCATATTGCTGCAAATGGCATTATTTTATTATTATTTTATTGCTGAATAGTAGTCTATTGGACATATATACTACAACCTCTTTATCCAGTCGTCTGTCAGTGGACATTTAGGTTGTTTCCATGTCTTGATATTGTAAATAATGCTGCTGTGAACATTGGGGTGAAAGTGTCTTTTTGAATTACGTTTCCTTACGGATACATGCCCTGGAGTGGGATTGCTGTGTCATCTGGGCCCCCAAGGTTTTGTCTTTTGAGGAACCTCTATACAGTTTTCCACAATGGCTCCACCAAACTGCATTCCCACCACAGTGTAGGAGTGTTCCCAATTCTCCACAGCCTCTCCAGCATTTAGTGTCTATGAACTTCTGAATGATGGCTATTCTGACTGGTGAAAGGTGATACTTGTTTGCAGTTTTGATTTGCATTTCTCTGATAATGATATTGAGCATTTTTTCATGTGCCTATTGCCCATTTTTATGTCTTCATTGGAGAAATGTTTCTTTAGGTCTTCTGCCCATTTTTGGATTGAATTGTTTGTTTTTCTTTTTTATCAAGTGTAAAAGTTGTTTACATATTCTGGGAATTAAGCCCTTGTCACTTTCATTTAATGCAACTATTTTCTCCCACTCCATAGGTTGTCTTTTTGCTTTAATTTTTGTTTTCTTTTCTGTGCAAAAGCTTGTAAGTTTAATTAGAACCCACTTGTATATTTTTGCTTGTATTTCTATTGCTTGAGTAGACTGCTCTTGGAAAATATTGTTGAGATATATGTCAGATGTTTTGCCTATGTCTTCTTCTAAGAGGTTTATAGTGTCCTGTCTACAATTTTAAGTCTTTAAGCCATTTTGAATTCATTTTTTTGTATGTTGTGAGGGGGTAGTCTAACTTCATTGATTTACATGCAGCTGTGCAGTTTTCCCTGCACCATTTGCTGAAGAGGCTGTCTTTGCTCAATTGTATGTTCTCACCTCCTTTGTCAAAGATTCAATTACCAAAAGTTTGTGGGACTATTCTTGGTAATTTTGTTTATCCATTCATTGATGGATGGATATTTTTAGTGACTTTTAGCTACTCTGAATGATACTGCTATGAATATTGATGTGCAAGTTTTTGTGAGAATACATTTCCATTCTGTTGGCTGTACAGTTGGCCCACCATATCTGTAGTTTCCACTTCATGGATCCAGATGGCTGATTGCAAAGGGACTTGATCATCCTTGGATTATGGTATCCAGGGTGGGGGGTTCCTGAAACCAACCCCCCGAGGACACTGAAGGATGACTCTACATGTAGGAGTGGAATTGTTCAGCCACATAACTCTAACCTTTTGAGGAAACATCGGGCTCTTCCAAAGAAGCTGCACCATTGCCCCTTTCCAACGGCTGCATATTGAGGGTATCCATTTCTCTGCCTCCTGACTGACACTTGTTATTGTCCATGTTTTGATTATAACCATCCTAGTGAGTTTAAAATGAGATCTCATTTTGATTTTGATTTCGCTAGTGATGCTGACCATCTTTTCAGATGCTTATTGGCCAATTGTGTATCTATTTAAATCCTTGGCAAATTAAAAAATTGGGTCGATTTTCTTTGTATTGTTCAGTTGTAAGCATTTGTTTTATATCCTGGATACTAGTCTCTTATTAGATATATGCTTTGCAAGATTTTTCTCCTATTCTGCAGATTGTCATTTCACTTTAATTTTTTTAAACATTAAAACAATTTCTTTATAGGGGAGGTAATTAGATTTATTCATTTTGTTTTTCTTCCTTAGCACGCACTCTATCATTTGAGCTACCCCTTTCCCCTTTCATTTCACACTCTTGATGTTGTCCTTTGTAACAAATGATTTTAATTTGATGAAGTCCATTTTATCTATTTTGTTTTATCACTTGTGCTCTTGGTATTGTATCTAGGAAGCCATAGCCTATCCTATGACCACAAAGATTCATACTATGTCTTCTTTTAGAAAGTTCATATATTTAGTTTTTACGTTTCTGTCTGTGATCCATTTTGAATTAATATTTGTTATATAAAATACGGGGTCCAGATTCCAGATTCATTCTTTTGCCTTCAGATACCCAGGTGTCTCTGCTCCATTTGTTGGATAGACTATACTTTCAATGGAGTGTTGTTGGCACATTTCTGGAAAACTGACTGTAAATGTAAGTTTCCCCCCAGGATTTTTTATTGTGTCTCATAGATTTCTGCATCCAAACTTATGACAGAAGCATAATGACTTGAGTGCTATAGATTTGCTGTAACCTTTGAGTGAGTCCTCCAAATTTGCTCTTCTTTTTCAAGATTGTTTTGGCTGACCTGGGTCCCTTGCTTTCAATATGAATTTTGGGATCAGTTTTTCAATTTTTGCAAAGAAGTCAGCTGGAATTTTGATAGGGATTCCATTAAATATGTAGATTACTTTGGGAAGTCTTAACATTTTTAACAATATTTTCTACCATTGCATGATCATGGGATGCCTTCCATATATGAAGATATTTTAAATTTTTTTTGGTGATACTTCAAAATATTCAATGTACAAATCTTGTAAACTTTTGTTAAATGTATCTCTCATTTTATTTTTTATGCAGTTGTAAATGGAACGGCTTAGCTTCATAAGGGTGGGACTATATATATCAATTTATTTATTTCTAGGATTCCTACATAGCAAATACACTAGGTTTATATTTGCTACATTGATCTATCCACAATTCTTCCCACCCCCGTGTCATAAGAAACCAAGACCCAGCTTAAGCCATCTGAACACCTATGTGGAAGTGAGAAATGAGACCTTTGGGTGGGGTTTGTGTAGATGATACTGAGATCTTATTCAGGATGGCTTCATCTTAATTTCTTTTAAACAATCCTTTCAGAGTACATAGTCAGATACATTAGGAAAATGCTGTTTTGATGTGCAGAGGAGCTAAGACTATAATTTTCAAGTAATTTCTAGTGAGAGTGTTGTACTTGAAACATAATTTGCATCAATCTTTGAAGATTTATGTTTCAGGAGCTTTGAGAAAATAATACCTGTCTTTATTCAATAACTACAACTAAATGCTCAAGCAACATGTAAGAGTTTGAGCAAACTGCTCCCGCCCCGTAGTGCTGGTTGGTTGCAGCTGTAACTGGAGTCAGCGCTTACCTCGCGCAGTACACTTGTGCTGATCTGCTCAAAACAGTTCGTCCAACAGTTTGTCGGTAGTCTTTTAGACAAAGCCATAAAGCATTGATTTAAGGTTGCTGGAATGTAATCTATTCTTATTAATATTAAGTAAGCACATATTGAGTACTTACTGTATGTTGGGAATTGTCCCTCAGCCTCACATGAATATTACTTCTAATAAAACCTCTCATATTTCCCTGTTATTTGCACTTTACAGATAAGGAGACTGAGGATTAGGTCTTCTCTCTTTTGGGGGGAGCTCATTATCAATGATGGGAAGTTGTAAGGAAAAAGATATTGATTCATCCAGAGAAAATATTTTTCTGAGATTCAGTATTGAAGAAGGTAACCACTGAAGAGGGTGATCATTGTTTGAGTGAGACGAGCCCCGGGTTGTACGGAGTCAGCATCCCTGTCCTGGACGCTGCACGTGTAGAGCTGCGTGGTGGGTGAGGCGGCGCGGCCGCGCAGGGAAAGCGGATGCCGGGCCGTTGGGCTGTGCTCAGGCCCGGTGGGGCTTTCTCCTAAGAGCAGTGGACCGTCATTGACAGATTTTAAGTAGGCTAGTGCGATGCTCTCGTAGATCACTTTTGTCTTGTAGAATGCTTAGAAACATTTAGAAGGCTCGGCAGGAGGTGATGTGATGAGTCAGAGTAGGGTGGCTGCGAGGTGTAGCAGTGTTCAATTTTCAAGTGATTTTCAGTCCCAGGTTTGTGGCTCAGTAGCCGTGTCACTTTGGATGACACACCCAAGGAAGTGAAACAATTTATCTAATCAATAGAAGCAGTGATGTACCGAACTCCCAGGACTGCTGTGTAGATCCAGTGAGATAACGTGTGCACAGTGTGCAGCATGGTCCCCAGCACAGAGTCAGTGCTGAGGGAGTGCCAGTGAGTACCTTGTAGGACAGGTGTGGGTGGTGGATCTCGTTGACTGAGGAAATTTGTCCCTGAAGGAGGGGTCTTGTCACATCTGTGAGTGATTGGCCTGAGCTGGGAGAGGCAGGGAGACCTTGCCCCCGACCAAGGGCCCTGGGCAGGATGACTATGGGAGGAACACCGTGAAGTTAGCTCTTTGCAGGTGGAGTTGGAGGTGCCCTTGAGACATCTAAGTGCAGTGTCACAATCACAGAAGTGGTCTGGTCCCGGGCTGTGCATTTTCCTGCTGAGATATTGATCTCTGAACGCGAAGACATACTTTACAGGACAAGTGAATAGTAGTATCATCTCTCATCAAAGCTCACATCTCTTTATTCATCACTCACTTTGCTAATTGGGTACTTACAGAACACACTTCACTGTCCTCCCCTGGGCTCAGGCTCCACAGAAAAGAGCTGGTGAGTCTCCCTCTTTTCCAGAAGAAGACACACTTAGCTGGTAGACTTCTATACCTCGCCAGCCTTAGAATTTTAGGTTGTTGATTTAATTCTATTTTCTGTTGGTCATCTCCTGACAGGAGAGACGTTTTACCTCATGGTCAGGTTTCAATTAGCTGTTACTGAGAATTGCTGGTCTGATCCATAGTGTATTTATTCTATTAACTTTGTAGAGTACTTATCATTTTTCTGTCTTTGCTCTTTAATTTTGTTTGCCCCTTCAATTTTCTATCTTATTTGGGACCTTATTTTATTTTTTAATTAAAAAATGTCTATTAGCAGTTAACAAAACAAAAGCAAAGAAAAAATGCACATGATAGCTAAATTTAGAAAATATCTTGTGTGTTTTCTGTCTCAGCAATGGAGGGTTCTAGAAACTCGTGAAAAGCTTCATTACATAAGTTCCTTTAAATTCTGATTAAGAAATAAAACCTTCCTTCCTCATCTTTCAAGCTGCACAGCTAATTGTCAAGAAAGTGAGGGGAAATTCTCAGAAGCCAAGACAAACCAGAAAGCAGGGATTCTGGGAGATACGTGAGCCTTAGAAGCCCTGGGGTGCCGGTTGGCTCCTGAACTGAGTTTCAGTTGCCCTGGCAGGAGGGCAGGAGGTGAGCCTGTGGCCTCTCACACTGGGAGTTGGATGGCTGTTCTTATATAAGGCCAAGCATATCCTGAGAATCCTGCTTTATAAAAGGTTGAATTAGAAAGAAAAGAATAAAAGCATTCCTCAAGGCAAGGAAGTAAGGAAAGTAAAATTTTTTGGAAGCGGGAAAAAATAACATATCCAAAGTAAGGATTTAGTTTAAAGCTGTTCTGGCATGAGAGTGACCACAAACCCATGGCAGAAAATCACAGCTCCTCCCGGAAAGAGAAGGTGTGTTTTGAATGAATCAGTGGACAGCCATTCTGAAAAAGGCCTCCAGAGTCTTCTGGATCAAGATACTGGACTCAAACACCTCCCTTCCATGGTCTCATTTAAATAACCAGAAAGGTTTTAAAGGAAAGAAGCCATAATCATAGTTCTATTTATTGACATTACTTTATGCTAGGAATTCAAAGGTGACTATGGAGTTGTCTCCTCTTTTATGGACCTTACTTTCTATTTGACATAGTTGGGGAACTTGGTGGAGGGTGGTGTTAGTATGTTGCAATTAACCAGGAGAGGAGTTTAAGAAAGCAGTGAAGGGTTGGTGACATTTTTCGCTGAGGACAGTCCTGTTCAGTTGGCTTGTAATTACAGGCTCGTTGAGTTGTCACTGGAGGGAATTAATCTTAAGGAATTTGGACTTAACTCAGGCCTCTTCAGAATGGACAAGTGAACCTGGAGAAAGACAGTCAAATCTGTGCAGACATTGAAGTTCACTTCAACATGTGGTATCCATGAGCCAAAGATAGGACTAGTAGGCAGCACTTCTTGAGGACAGAGGAGTGGTTTTTAAGGTTCTTCAAGAATGAATCCCAAGGTACCGGGATGGCCAGTTGTCAAACTGTGACTTTGCTCTTTGGACGGTGTATCCACCAAGGGTATTGGCCGTTTATAAGTTTCCATTTCTCCTTAATACATGTCAGGTTATGAGGACGTGGGCATAAACGTTTCACACCTTGTCAAGGTGACTTTGGGTACCTGCCTAGAATCATGGGCACAGTTGCGGCTGCGTCATACATCTTGCCGCACATCCCGCTCCCCGGCTCCGTGATCACGGCAGAGTGGTTCCTTATTGAGCTGTCCATCTCCTCTGTGACATCGTAACCAAACAAAAGATTGGAGAGTATTAGCTTGGTTTTTTTCTTTTCTAACATTCCCTTCAAATTATGATGACTGATAGTGGACCCAGTTACGTTTGCAGATGATTTACAAGTAGGGCTGTCAGTACAAACCTTGTAATCCCCGCTGTGTGATCTAGAGAAGAAAGTTACACTCTTTCCAAATTGTTTTGATGCACTTATGTGGGAAAATGATGTATGTTTGAATATGTATTTCCTCTCTTAATCATCATGGCTAGAGATGAATATTTGTAGACATGGAATGAGTACTCTGTATTTGAACTGTATGGTCCCCTAAATTCTCCCCAGCTTTTTAAAGTCATCACTGGAGTGCTACCTCCAGAGTGCCACAAAGCATCCAACACTGCCTGCTCTTCGGACACTGTAAGTTTCCAAGTTGGAGAAGGCTGCTGGCTGGTGAGGCATTCTCTCGCACATCTCTGGTTGGGTGATGTGAGCTGAGAACACAAGAATTGGCAGACAGTAACTAACCACGATCACGTCCATTTCTGGAACACTCATGGAGGATTTTACACCTATGCTAGTGGAATACGTTATTTCATTTAGTTTTCCCAAAAATCATAATTAGATTTTATCACCTGTATTAAAAAGGAAACTGTCAAAGCGAGTGACGTGCAGACTTTGGACTGGAACACGGGTCTTTCTGATCCCTGTCTCTGTTCCCTCCCCGGCCTATCCTTGCAAATGACCAGGAGACTCTTCCTCAGTCTTGAGTTTCCCTCTGATGTTACCGCTCTCTTTGTTTCTAAGAGAGGAAAACAAGTCTAAACTTACTTTCCAGTTGGAAATGGAATGGAGAGTTAACGTTGGAAGCCGGGAGAATCTGTCCTGTGATGAAGTGGTCTCCGAGCCACTTCCACTGGGATGTCACATCACTGTCTGGGCCCCTTGCTCAGCCTGTGCACAGGTGACAGCGCAGTTGTGCCGAGCAGTCCTCCCGGACAGGGCAGTGGGTTGGAAATGAGTTTGGGGATTTGGTTTCATTACACAAGTTCCTGAGGGCCTTGACCTGGCACTTCGAGTGGGAGCATTCCCTGTCCCACAGACTGTGCTCTGGGCCCGTGCAGACCTGACGTGGCCTCAGCCTGAGTCTCAGGGCCCGTGGTGATGAGGGGCATTTTAGCCCAGGGTCTGCCGGAGGCTCTGAGACTACTGGGCTGTGGGACTTTGTCCAGGATGATAATAATTCCTCCCCGAGTTTCAGATTTCCTTGCCTGTGAGCCGGGGTAGTAGCTGTTTCTGAGATGATTGTAATGATTCAGTAATGGGCGCAGCGTGTGCTGACAGGTAGCTGGGTGCTTTAGGAGCAGAAGTCGCAGTCACTCTGTCAGCCTCTCCCTGTGCGCTCTGTGCTTTGAGAAGTTGTGTGTTTGGTGAAAGTCCCGCCCAGACCCTAGGGTCTAGATGAACTGTTGTTCCTTTACTTTCCCTTCCTTTTCCTCTTTCCCTTCTCTGTGTCCCATGTTTAGGTAGCAGATTCCTCTATTTCAGGGAATACGGGCTTTTCTAGTAAAGGGACAGGTGGAATGCGGAGAGGTGGGGCCCAGAGGGGGTCTGGAGTGTCTGCACAGTGCTGCTTCCCTGCGTTTCTGCATCCGGTCCCATCAGTGCACTAAGTCAGCCTTCCTCTTCCTTCCTGTGTCATCGGGTCTCTGTTTTAAGGGAAAACCATTTTTATGGGTCTTTTTTCACTTACGTGTTTCATTCAGATGCTTGTTGCTTTTCTCCCTGTGCTTCAGCGTTCTGAGGAGAAAATTCAGCCGTGCAGCATCCTCTCCGAGCTCTATGAGTTGATCGGCTTCCACTGCAAGTCCACCTTCTTCAAGCGGGTGGCCCCCGTGCGGCACGCGGCCCCCGGCATCCCGGAGCCTGGCGGGAAGGCCTGCTCCCGACTCCTCCTGCAGACGCTTCCTGGCTACAGTCTGTCACTGGACTTGCAGGACTTCAGCAAATGTGTTGGAACTAAAACATTGCTTCAGCCCCATTAACCATGCCTGGTTTGGGCCCTGCTGTCCTGCCTCATCAGGGTGAATCTTGATTCATTTAGAACAGGGCTCAGCAGACTTTTCCTTTCAAGGGCTTGGGGGTAAATATTTCAGGGTCTGAAAACCTCCTGATCTCTGGTGCAGCTGCTCAGCTCTACTGTTTAGATGCCAGAACAGCCAGATAGTCCACACACACATAGAGCTTTATTAACAGCGGTGGCTGGGGCTGGATTGGGTGTATGAACTGCAGTTTGCCCCCACAGCCTCCTCAATATTGACACCTGCACCAGAGTGTACATTTGTGACAATGGGTGAACCTACACTGACATGTCATCATCACCCATAGCCCATAGTTGACACTAGGATTTACACATTGTGTTGTGCACTCTGTGGGTTTGGACAGATGTACAATGACATGTATCCACCATCACAGCATCATACAGAGTCGTCTGTCTTAGTGACCTTAAAATGCTCCGTGCTGCACCTCATTCATTGCTCTTTCCCCTCTAGCCTCTGGCAGCCACTGATCTTTCAGTCTCTGTGTTTTTCCCTTTCCCAGAACACCATACAGTTGGAATCAGACAGTTGCTGAAACTTCCCAGATTGGCTTCTTTCACTTGGTAATATGCATTTAAGGTTCCTCCATGTCTTTCCATTCCTTGATAACTCATTTCATTTTAGCACCAAATAATAGTCCATTTTCTGGCGGGACCACAGTTTATTTATCCATTCACCTACTGAAGAAGAGCTTAGTTGCTTCTGAATCCTGTTGAGTATGAATAAAGCTGCTATTAACATCTGTATGCAGATTTGTGTGTGAACATAAGTTTCCATTTCATCGAGTAAACACCAAGGAGCACAGTTGCCGGATCATATGTTAGAATTACGTCTAGCTCTGTAAAAAATTGCCAGACCGTCTTCCAAAGTACCTGGGATATTTTTCATTCCCACCAACAATGCATTATAATTTCTGGTGCTCCACATCCTCACCAGCATTCGGTGCTGTCAGTGTTCTGAATTTTGGCAGTTCTGACAGGTGTGCAGTGGTATCTCGCTGTTTCAGTCTGCATCCCCTTGATGACAGGTGCTGTGGAGCATCTTTCCAAAGGCTTCTTTGGCATCCAGATTTCTTCTTTGATGAGGTGTGTGTTCAGGCATTTTGCTCATTTTTTAATCAGGTTATTCATCCTTCTTGTTGAGTGTAAAGAAATTTTGGTATATTCTGGATTTCAGCCCTTTATCAGTGTGTCCCTGCCCTTCACCTTCAGTGCCAGAGTTGTCCTTTGGGTCTCAGTGGAGTGTCAGATCTTCAAAGAGATTCCCTGTCTTCCCTCAGCCTAAATACTGTCCTTGTATTTTTCACTTTCATTGACTCATTTTGTTCTTTTTAAATAGCATTTCCCATAATTTGTTAGTATATTAAAGAGAAAAGGGCAATGATTGAACACCGCCTGCCCCACCAGGCTGTGTGCCCTGTGAGAGCAGAGGCCCTGTCCCCACTCACCGTTTCCCATGACAGCACATGGCACATGTCCATGTAAAAGTGTGTAACGTGGGGCCAAACCTGATGAGCAGCTATGACGACATGTGTTGTCTACCATTTATTGAGTAGACTTTGTTTCTGATCTTAATTATTAAATCATATGAATGAAACTTGGTTGTTTTGAAAAATAAAACAACAAAGCACACCTCAATGTGATTGGTAATTTCTACTTAGATTTCTGACCCAGGAGGGGATGTTCACCATCATTTTGTGGAGGAGGTTGGGAAGGTAAAGTAAGAGAGTGAGATCAAATAAAGTAAAAATGATAAGAGTCAGTTGGCTTTATTTTCACTGAAATAAAAGTTATTTTAAACTCTATCTCAGCAGTTGTTCTGTTGTTTTAAACATTTCTCACAGAATTAAATGGAAGCCCACTAAACCCTGAAAGGGAAACTGTGTGCTCAGGTCCTGAAAATAGTTTATGTCTATTTCTTGAGATACAAATTTCCCTGCTGGTTACAGAAATTCGAGGCGGGAACACAACAGTGCACTGCAGGTGTCTGCCGGCTTCACGGGCTGCTCAGTGTCAATTTCATTTTCTTGGGTTGCAGTTTAGGACGGATTTCCATGAGAAATATTGCTCAGCCTTTTCCTGAATGAAGGATTGAATTTTCCACAGGAAATATTATGAAAGAGAGTGACAAGGCACAAGGGTTTCCCATAAAGGAATAGTTGATGTAATAAACTCTCACTATGGTGAATATTTTTAATAAAAGCCAGTTGAAAATTATATCACTAGGTCAAATGGCACAAATCAGTCTGAAGAAAAAAGATTCAAATTTTATAGAAGAAGTGGTTTGAATCAAGTAGAAATTATGATTTCTACACTATTTGTTGTAAGAACTTATACACAGTCTTATCATAATTGCCGGTGGTAGGAAGTGGATCATTATGTAATTATTAAAAACAAATCCACAAGGTGCTATTTGCCCCATTCGTGATGCGGCAGTACTGTGGTTAGTTAAGTTGGGACATTTAGGAAACTTAGCTAGGTTTTCCGGACATTGATTTCACTCACTTTATCTTTACTACAATCTCTTCGTTTGTGTAGGCATATGGTCCATACATATATATGGAGAGGAACAAACTCCAACTCGGTTTTACAGTGAAAACGGCAGGCACTTCAAACCGGCACTAGGAAACAGACTGAGAAACCAGAGTAAGGGTTTCTCCTGCAACCCGTTCCCTTGGTGCTGGATGAACGAACGTCTCTCCACATGCTCAGTTCTGAGAGATAAGTGTGTGTGAAAGCCGTCCTTCACCTAGCTTGAAGGGAACACAAAGTTTCTTTTCAGTTGCCAACTCCACTCCATACATATATATGGGGAGGTACAAGCTCCAACTCGGTTTTACAGTGAAAACGGCAGGCACTTCAAACCGGCACTAGGAAACAGACTGAGAAACCAGAGTAAGGGTTTCTCCTGCAACCCGTTCCCTTGGTGCTGGATGAACGAACGTCTCTCCACATGCTCAGTTCTGAGGGATAAGTGTGTGTGAAAGCCGTCCTTCACCTAGCTTGAAGGGAACACAAAGTTTCTTTTCAGTTGCCAACTCCACTCCATACATATATATGGGGAGGTACAAGCTCCAACTCGGTTTTACAGTGAAAACGGCAGGCACTTCAAACCGGCACTAGGAAACAGACTGAGAAACCAGAGTAAGGGTTTCTCCTGCAACCCGTTCCCTTGGTGCTGGATGAACGAACGTCTCTCCACATGTTCAGTTTTGAGAGATAAGTGTGTGTGAAAGCCGTCCTTCACCTAGCTTGAAGGGAACACAAAGTTTCTTTTCAGTTGCCAACTCCACTCCATACATATATATGGGGAGGTACAAGCTCCAACTCGGCTTTACAGTGAAAACGGCAGGCACTTCAAACCGGCACTAGGAAACAGACTGAGAAACCAGAGTAAGGGTTTCTCCTGCAACCCGTTCCCTTGGTGCTGGATGAACGAACGTCTCTCCACATGTTCAGTTCTGAGAGATAAGTGTGTGTGAAAGCCGTCCTTCACCTAGCTTGAAGGGAACACAAAGTTTCTTTTCAGTTGCCAACTCCACTCCATACATATATATGGGGAGGTACAAGCTCCAACTCGGTTTTACAGTGAAAACGGCAGGCACTTCAAACCGGCACTAGGAAACAGACTGAGAAACCAGAGTAAGGGTTTCTCCTGCAACCCGTTCCCTTGGTGCTGGATGAACGAACGTCTCTCCACATGCTCAGTTCTGAGGGATAAGTGTGTGTGAAAGCCGTTCTTCACCTAGCTTGAAGGGAACACAAAGTTTCTTTTCAGTTGCCAACTCCACTCCATACATATATATGGGGAGGTACAAGCTCCACCTCGGTTTTAAAGTGAAAACGGCAGGCACTTCAAACCGGCACTAGGAAACAGACTGAGAAACCAGAGTAAGGGTTTCTCCTGCAACCCGTTCCCTTGGTGCTGGATGAACGAACGTCTCTCCACATGCTCAGTTCTGAGAGATAAGTGTGTGTGAAAGCCGTCCTTCACCTAGCTTGAAGGGAACACAAAGTTTCTTTTCAGTTGCCAACTCCACTCCATACATATATATGAGGAGGTACAAGCTCCAACTCGGTTTTACAGTGAAAACGGCAGGCACTTCAAACCGGCACTAGGAAACAGACTGAGAAACCAGAGTAAGGGTTTCTCCTGCAACGCGTTCCCTTGGTGCTGGATGAACGAACGTCTCTCCACATGCTCAGTTCTGAGAGATAAGTGTGTGTGAAAGCCGTCCTTCACCTAGCTTGAAGGGAACACAAAGTTTCTTTTCAGTTGCCAACTCCACTCCATACATATATATGGGGAGGTACAAGCTCCAACTCGGTTTTACAGTGAAAACGGCAGGCACTTCAAACCGGCACTAGGAAACAGACTGAGAAACCAGAGTAAGGGTTTCTCCTGCAACCCGTTCCCTTGGTGCTGGATGAACGAACGTCTCTCCACATGCTCAGTTCTGAGAGATAAGTGTGTGTGAAAGCCGTCCTTCACCTAGCTTGAAGGGAACACAAAGTTTCTTTTCAGTTGCCAACTCCACTCCATACATATATATGGGGAGGTACAAGCTCCAACTCGGTTTTAAAGTGAAAACGGCAGGCACTTCAAACCGGCACTAGGAAACAGACTGAGAAACCAGAGTAAGGGTTTCTCCTGCAACCCGTTCCCTTGGTGCTGGATGAACGAACGTCTCTCCACATGCTCAGTTCTGAGAGATAAGTGTGTGTGAAAGCCGTCCTTCACCTAGCTTGAAGGGAACACAAAGTTTCTTTTCAGTTGCCAACTCCACTCCATACATATATATGGGGAGGTACAAGCTCCAACTCGGTTTTACAGTGAAAACGGCAGGCATTTCAAACCGGCACTAGGAAACAGACTGAGAAACCAGAGTAAGGGTTTCTCCTGCAACCCGTTCCCTTGGTGCTGGATGAACGAACGTCTCTCCACATGCTCAGTTCTGAGAGATAAGTGTGTGTGAAAGCCGTGCTTCACCTAGCTTGAAGGGAACACAAAGTTTCTTTTCAGTTGCCAACTCCACTCCATACATATATATGGGGAGGTACAAGCTCCAACTCGGTTTTACAGTGAAAACGGCAGGCACTTCAAACCGGCACTAGGAAACAGACTGAGAAACCAGAGTAAGGGTTTCTCCTGCAACCCGTTCCCTTGGTGCTGGATGAACGAACGTCTCTCCACATGCTCAGTTCTGAGAGATAAGTGTGTGTGAAAGCCGTCCTTCACCTAGCTTGAAGGGAACACAAAGTTTCTTTTCAGTTGCCAACTCCACTCCATACATATATATGGGGAGGTACAAGCTCCAACTCGGTTTTACAGTGAAAACGGCAGGCACTTCAAACCGGCACTAGGAAACAGACTGAGAAACCAGAGTAAGGGTTTCTCCTGCAACCCGTTCCCTTGGTGCTGGATGAACGAACGTCTCTCCACATGCTCAGTTCTGAGAGATAAGTGTGTGTGAAAGCCGTCCTTCACCTAGCTTGAAGGGAACACAAAGTTTCTTTTCAGTTGCCAACTCCACTCCATACATATATATGGGGAGGTACAAGCTCCACCTCGGTTTTAAAGTGAAAACGGCAGGCACTTCAAACCGGCACTAGGAAACAGACTGAGA
This sequence comes from Vicugna pacos, assembly GCF_048564905.1. Classification (NCBI taxonomy): domain Eukaryota; kingdom Metazoa; phylum Chordata; class Mammalia; order Artiodactyla; family Camelidae; genus Vicugna; species Vicugna pacos. The sequence goes on from NW_027328795.1 coordinate 819,430, forward strand.
AACCAGAGTAAGGGTTTCTCCTGCAACCCGTTCCCTTGGTGCTGGATGAACGAACGTCTCTCCACATGCTCAGTTCTGAGAGATAAGTGTGTGTGAAAGCCGTCCTTCACCTAGCTTGAAGGGAACACAAAGTTTCTTTTCAGTTGCCAACTCCACTCCATACATATATATGGGGAGGTACAAGCTCCAACTCGGTTTTACAGTGAAAACGGCAGGCACTTCAAACCGGCACTAGGAAACAGACTCAGAAAGCAGAGTAAGGGTTTCTCCTGCAACCCGTTCCCTTGGTGCTGGATGAACGAACGTCTCTCCACATGCTCAGTTCTGAGAGATAAGTGTGTGTGAAAGCCGTCCTTCACCTAGCTTGAAGGGAACACAAAGTTTCTTTTCAGTTCCCAACTCCACTCCATACATATATATGGGGAGGTACAAGCTCCAACTCGGTTTTACAGTGAAAACGGCAGGCACTTCAAACCGGCACTAGGAAACAGACTGAGAAACCAGAGTAAGGGTTTCTCCTGCAACCCGTTCCCTTGGTGCTGGATGAACGAACGTCTCTCCACATGCTCAGTTCTGAGAGATAAGTGTGTGTGAAAGCCGTCCTTCACCTAGCTTGAAGGGAACACAAAGTTTCTTTTCAGTTGCCAACTCCACTCCATACATATATATGGGGAGGTACAAGCTCCAACTCGGTTTTAAAGTGAAAACGGCAGGCACTTCAAACCGGCACTAGGAAACAGACTGAGAAACCAGAGTAAGGGTTTCTCCTGCAACCCGTTCCCTTGGTGCTGGATGAACGAACGTCTCTCCACATGCTCAGTTCTGAGAGATAAGTGTGTGTGAAAGCCGTCCTTCACCTAGCTTGAAGGGAACACAAAGTTTCTTTTCAGTTGCCAACTCCACTCCATACATATATATGGGGAGGTACAAGCTCCAACTCGGTTTTACAGTGAAAACGGCAGGCACTTCAAACCGGCACTAGGAAACAGACTGAGAAACCAGAGTAAGGGTTTCTCCTGCAACCCGTTCCCTTGGTGCTGGATGAACGAACGTCTCTCCACATGCTCAGTTCTGAGAGATAAGTGTGTGTGAAAGCCGTCCTTCACCTAGCTTGAAGGGAACACAAAGTTTCTTTTCAGTTGCCAACTCCACTCCATACATATATATGGGGAGGTCCAAGCTCCAACTCGGTTTTACAGTGAAAACGGCAGGCACTTCAAACCGGCACTAGGAAACAGACTGAGAAACCAGAGTAAGGGTTTCTCCTGCAACCCGTTCCCTTGGTGCTGGATGAACGAACGTCTCTCCACATGCTCAGTTCTGAGAGATAAGTGTGTGTGAAAGCCGTCCTTCACCTAGCTTGAAGGGAACACAAAGTTTCTTTTCAGTTGCCAACTCCACTCCATACATATATATGGGGAGGTACAAGCTCCAACTCGGTTTTACAGTGAAAACGGCAGGCACTTCAAACCGGCACTAGGAAACAGACTGAGAAACCAGAGTAAGGGTTTCTCCTGCAACCCGTTCCCTTGGTGCTGGATGAACGAACGTCTCTCCACATGCTCAGTTCTGAGGGATAAGTGTGTGTGAAAGCCGTCCTTCACCTAGCTTGAAGGGAACACAAAGTTTCTTTTCAGTTGCCAAATCCACTCCATACATATATATGGGGAGGTACAAGCTCCACCTCGGTTTTAAAGGGAAAACGGCAGGCACTTCAAACCGGCACTAGGAAACAGACTGAGAAACCAGAGTAAGGGTTTCTCCTGCAACCCGTTCCCTTGGTGCTGGATGAACGAACGTCTCTCCACATGCTCAGTTCTGAGAGATAAGTGTGTGTGAAAGCCGTCCTTCACCTAGCTTGAAGGGAACACAAAGTTTCTTTTCAGTTGCCAACTCCACTCCATACATATATATGGGGAGGTACAAGCTCCAACTCGGTTTTACAGTGAAAACGGCAGGCACTTCAAACCGGCACTAGGAAACAGACTGAGAAACCAGAGTAAGGGTTTCTCCTGCAACCCGTTCCCTTGGTGCTGGATGAACGAACGTCTCTCCACATGCTCAGTTCTGAGAGATAAGTGTGTGTGAAAGCCGTCCTTCACCTAGCTTGAAGGGAACACAAAGTTTCTTTTCAGTTGCCAACACCACTCCATACATATATATGGGGAGGTACAAGCTCCAACTCGGTTTTACAGTGAAAACGGCAGGCACTTCAAACCGGCACTAGGAAACAGACTGAGAAACCAGAGTAAGGGTTTCTCCTGCAACCCGTTCCCTTGGTGCTGGATGAACGAACGTCTCTCCACATGCTCAGTTCTGAGAGATAAGTGTGTGTGAAAGCCGTCCTTCACCTAGCTTGAAGGGAACACAAAGTTTCTTTTCAGTTGCCAACTCCACTCCATACATATATATGGGGAGGTACAAGCTCCAACTCGGTTTTACAGTGAAAACGGCAGGCACTTCAAACCAGCACTAGGAAACAGACTGAGAAACCAGAGTAAGGGTTTCTCCTGCAACCCGTTCCCTTGGTGCTGGATGAACGAACGTCTCTCCACATGCTCAGTTCTGAGAGATAAGTGTGTGTGAAAGCCGTCCTTCACCTAGCTTGAAGGGAACACAAAGTTTCTTTTCAGTTGCCAACTCCACTCCATGCATATATATGGGGAGGTTCAAGCTCCAACTCGGTTTTACAGTGAAAACGGCAGGCACTTCAAACCGGCACTAGGAAACAGACTGAGAAACCAGAGTAAGGGTTTCTCCTGCAACCCGTTCCCTTGGTGCTGGATGAACGAACGTCTCTCCACATGCTCAGTTCTGAGAGATAAGTGTGTGTGAAAGCCGTCCTTCACCTAGCTTGAAGGGAACACAAAGTTTCTTTTCAGTTGCCAACTCCACTCCATACATATATATGGGGAGGTACAAGCTCCACCTCGGTTTTAAAGTGAAAACGGCAGGCACTTCAAACCGGCACTAGGAAACAGACTGAGAAACCAGAGTAAGGGTTTCTCCTGCAACCCGTTCCCTTGGTGCTGGATGAACGAACGTCTCTCCACATGCTCAGTTCTGAGAGATAAGTGTGTGTGAAAGCCGTCCTTCACCTAGCTTGAAGGGAACACAAAGTTTCTTTTCAGTTGCCAACTCCACTCCATACATATATATGGGGAGGTACAAGCTCCAACTCGGTTTTACAGTGAAAACGGCAGGCACTTCAAACCGGCACTAGGAAACAGACTCAGAAAGCAGAGTAAGGGTTTCTCCTGCAACCCGTTCCCTTGGTGCTGGATGAACGAACGTCTCTCCACATGCTCAGTTCTGAGAGATAAGTGTGTGTGAAAGCCGTCCTTCACCTAGCTTGAAGGGAACACAAAGTTTCTTTTCAGTTCCCAACTCCACTCCATACATATATATGGGGAGGTACAAGCTCCAACTCGGTTTTACAGTGAAAACGGCAGGCACTTCAAACCGGCACTAGGAAACAGACTGAGAAACCAGAGTAAGGGTTTCTCCTGCAACCCGTTCCCTTGGTGCTGGATGAACGAACGTCTCTCCACATGCTCAGTTCTGAGAGATAAGTGTGTGTGAAAGCCGTCCTTCACCTAGCTTGAAGGGAACACAAAGTTTCTTTTCAGTTGCCAACTCCACTCCATACATATATATGGGGAGGTACAAGCTCCAACTCGGTTTTAAAGTGAAAACGGCAGGCACTTCAAACCGGCACTAGGAAACAGACTGAGAAACCAGAGTAAGGGTTTCTCCTGCAACCCGTTCCCTTGGTGCTGGATGAACGAACGTCTCTCCACATGCTCAGTTCTGAGAGATAAGTGTGTGTGAAAGCCGTCCTTCACCTAGCTTGAAGGGAACACAAAGTTTCTTTTCAGTTGCCAACTCCACTCCATACATATATATGGGGAGGTACAAGCTCCAACTCGGTTTTACAGTGAAAACGGCAGGCACTTCAAACCGGCACTAGGAAACAGACTGAGAAACCAGAGTAAGGGTTTCTCCTGCAACCCGTTCCCTTGGTGCTGGATGAACGAACGTCTCTCCACATGCTCAGTTCTGAGAGATAAGTGTGTGTGAAAGCCGTCCTTCACCTAGCTTGAAGGGAACACAAAGTTTCTTTTCAGTTGCCAACTCCACTCCATACATATATATGGGGAGGTCCAAGCTCCAACTCGGTTTTACAGTGAAAACGGCAGGCACTTCAAACCGGCACTAGGAAACAGACTGAGAAACCAGAGTAAGGGTTTCTCCTGCAACCCGTTCCCTTGGTGCTGGATGAACGAACGTCTCTCCACATGCTCAGTTCTGAGAGATAAGTGTGTGTGAAAGCCGTCCTTCACCTAGCTTGAAGGGAACACAAAGTTTCTTTTCAGTTGCCAACTCCACTCCATACATATATATGGGGAGGTACAAGCTCCAACTCGGTTTTACAGTGAAAACGGCAGGCACTTCAAACCGGCACTAGGAAACAGACTGAGAAACCAGAGTAAGGGTTTCTCCTGCAACCCGTTCCCTTGGTGCTGGATGAACGAACGTCTCTCCACATGCTCAGTTCTGAGGGATAAGTGTGTGTGAAAGCCGTCCTTCACCTAGCTTGAAGGGAACACAAAGTTTCTTTTCAGTTGCCAAATCCACTCCATACATATATATGGGGAGGTACAAGCTCCACCTCGGTTTTAAAGGGAAAACGGCAGGCACTTCAAACCGGCACTAGGAAACAGACTGAGAAACCAGAGTAAGGGTTTCTCCTGCAACCCGTTCCCTTGGTGCTGGATGAACGAACGTCTCTCCACATGCTCAGTTCTGAGAGATAAGTGTGTGTGAAAGCCGTCCTTCACCTAGCTTGAAGGGAACACAAAGTTTCTTTTCAGTTGCCAACTCCACTCCATACATATATATGGGGAGGTACAAGCTCCAACTCGGTTTTACAGTGAAAACGGCAGGCACTTCAAACCGGCACTAGGAAACAGACTGAGAAACCAGAGTAAGGGTTTCTCCTGCAACCCGTTCCCTTGGTGCTGGATGAACGAACGTCTCTCCACATGCTCAGTTCTGAGAGATAAGTGTGTGTGAAAGCCGTCCTTCACCTAGCTTGAAGGGAACACAAAATTTCTTTTCAGTTGCCAACTCCACTCCATACATATATATGGGGAGGTACAAGCTCCACCTCGGTTTTAAAGTGAAAACGGCAGGCACTTCAAACCGGCACTAGGAAACAGACTGAGAAACCAGAGTAAGGGTTTCTCCTGCAACCCGTTCCCTTGGTGCTGGATGAACGAACGTCTCTCCACATGCTCAGTTCTGAGAGATAAGTGTGTGTGAAAGCCGTCCTTCACCTAGCTTGAAGGGAACACAAAGTTTCTTTTCAGTTGCCAACTCCACTCCATACATATATATGGGGAGGTACAAGCTCCACCTCGGTTTTACAGTGAAAACGGCAGGCACTTCAAACCGGCACTAGGAAACAGACTGAGAAACCAGAGTAAGGGTTTCTCCTGCAACCCGTTCCCTTGGTGCTGGATGAACGAACGTCTCTCCACATGCTCAGTTCTGAGGGATAAGTGTGTGTGAAAGCCGTCCTTCACCTAGCTTGAAGGGAACACAAAGTTTCTTTTCAGTTGCCAAATCCACTCCATACATATATATGGGGAGGTACAAGCTCCACCTCGGTTTTACAGTGAAAACGGCAGGCACTTCAAACCGGCACTAGGAAACAGACTGAGAAACCAGAGTAAGGGTTTCTCCTGCAACCCGTTCCCTTGGTGCTGGATGAACGAACGTCTCTCCACATGCTCAGTTCTGAGAGATAAGTGTGTGTGAAAGCCGTGCTTCACCTAGCTTGAAGGGAACACAAAGTTTCTTTTCAGTTGCCAACTCCACTCCATACATATATATGGGGAGGTACAAGCTCCACCTCGGTTTTAAAGTGAAAACGGCAGGCACTTCAAACCGGCACTAGGAAACAGACTGAGAAACCAGAGTAAGGGTTTCTCCTGCAACCCGTTCCCTTGGTGCTGGATGAACGAACGTCTCTCCACATGCTCAGTTCTGAGAGATAAGTGTGTGTGAAAGCCGTCCTTCACCTAGCTTGAAGGGAACACAAAGTTTCTTTTCAGTTGCCAACTCCACTCCATACATATATATGGGGAGGTACAAGCTCCAACTCGGTTTTACAGTGAAAACGGCAGGCACTTCAAACCGGCACTAGGAAACAGACTGAGAAACCAGAGTAAGGGTTTCTCCTGCAACCCGTTCCCTTGGTGCTGGATGAACGAACGTCTCTCCACATGCTCAGTTCTGAGAGATAAGTGTGTGTGAAAGCCGTCCTTCACCTAGCTTGAAGGGAACACAAAGTTTCTTTTCAGTTGCCAACTCCACTCCATACATATATATGGGGAGGTCCAAGCTCCAACTCGGTTTTACAGTGAAAACGGCAGGCACTTCAAACCGGCACTAGGAAACAGACTGAGAAACCAGAGTAAGGGTTTCTCCTGCAACCCGTTCCCTTGGTGCTGGATGAACGAACGTCTCTCCACATGCTCAGTTCTGAGAGATAAGTGTGTGTGAAAGCCGTCCTTCACCTAGCTTGAAGGGAACACAAAGTTTCTTTTCAGTTGCCAACTCCACTCCATACATATATATGGGGAGGTCCAAGCTCCAACTCGGCTTTACAGTGAAAACGGCAGGCACTTCAAACCGGCACTAGGAAACAGACTGAGAAAGCAGAGTAAGGGTTTCTCCTGCAACGCGTTCCCTTGGTGCTGGATGAACGAACGTCTCTCCACATGCTCAGTTCTGAGAGATAAGTGTGTGTGAAAGCCGTCCTTCACCTAGCTTGAAGGGAACACAAAGTTTCTTTTCAGTTGCCAACTCCACTCCATACATATATATGGGGAGGTACAAGCTCCACCTCGGTTTTACAGTGAAAACGGCAGGCACTTCAAACCGGCACTAGGAAACAGACTGAGAAACCAGAGTAAGGGTTTCTCCTGCAACCCGTTCCCTTGGTGCTGGATGAACGAACGTCTCTCCACATGCTCTGTTCTGAGGGATAAGTGTGTGTGAAAGCCGTCCTTCACCTAGCTTGAAGGGAACACAAAGTTTCTTTTCAGTTGCCAACTCCACTCCATACATATATATGGGGAGGTACAAGCTCCACCTCGGTTTTAAAGTGAAAACGGCAGGCACTTCAAACCGGCACTAGGAAACAGACTGAGAAACCAGAGTAAGGGTTTCTCCTGCAACCCGTTCCCTTGGTGCTGGATGAACGAACGTCTCTCCACATGCTCAGTTCTGAGGGATAAGTGTGTGTGAAAGCCGTCCTTCACCTAGCTTGAAGGGAACACAAAGTTTCTTTTCAGTTGCCAACTCCACTCCATACATATATATGGGGAGGTACAAGCACCACCTCGGTTTTAAAGTGAAAACGGCAGGCACTTCAAACCGGCACTAGGAAACAGACTGAGAAACCAGAGTAAGGGTTTCTCCTGCAACCCGTTCCCTTGGTGCTGGATGAACGAACGTCTCTCCACATGCTCAGTTCTGAGGGATAAGTGTGTGTGAAAGCCGTCCTTCACCTAGCTTGAAGGGAACACAAAGTTTCTTTTCAGTTGCCAACTCCACTCCATACATATATATGGGGAGGTACAAGCTCCACCTCGGTTTTAAAGTGAAAACGGCAGGCACTTCAAACCGGCACTAGGAAACAGACTGAGAAACCAGAGTAAGGGTTTCTCCTGCAACCCGTTCCCTTGGTGCTGGATGAACGAACGTCTCTCCACATGCTCAGTTCTGAGAGATAAGTGTGTGTGAAAGCCGTCCTTCACCTAGCTTGAAGGGAACACAAAGTTTCTTTTCAGTTGCCAACTCCACTCCATACATATATATGGGGAGGTACAAGCTCCACCTCGGTTTTACAGTGAAAACGGCAGGCACTTCAAACCGGCACTAGGAAACAGACTGAGAAACCAGAGTAAGGGTTTCTCCTGCAACCCGTTCCCTTGGTGCTGGATGAACGAGCGTCTCTCCACATGCTCAGTTCTGAGAGATAAGTGTGTGTGAAAGCCGTCCTTCACCTAGCTTGAAGGGAACACAAAGTTTCTTTTCAGTTGCCAACTCCACTCCATACATATATATGGGGAGGTACAAGCTCCACCTCGGTTTTACAGTGAAAACGGCAGGCACTTCAAACCGGCACTAGGAAACAGACTGAGAAACCAGAGTAAGGGTTTCTCCTGCAACGCGTTCCCTTGGTGCTGGATGAACGAACGTCTCTCCACATGCTCAGTTCTGAGAGATAAGTGTGTGTGAAAGCCGTCCTTCACCTAGCTTGAAGGGAACACAAAGTTTCTTTTCAGTTGCCAACTCCACTCCATACATATATATGGGGAGGTACAAGCTCAAACTCGGTTTTACAGTGAAAACGGCAGGCATTTCAAACCGGCACTAGGAAACAGACTGAGAAACCATAGTAAGGGTTTCTCCTGCAACGCGTTCCCTTGGTGCTGGATGAACGAACGTCTCTCCAAATGCTCAGTTCTGAGAGATAAGTGTGTGTGAAAGCCGTCCTTCACCTAGCTTGAAGGGAACACAAAGTTTCTTTTCAGTTGCCAACTCCACTCCATACATATATATGGGGAGGTACAAGCTCCACCTCGGTTTTACAGTGAAAACGGCAGGCACTTCAAACCGGCACTAGGAAACAGACTGAGAAACCAGAGTAAGGGTTTCTCCTGCAACCCGTTCCCTTGGTGCTGGATGAACGAACGTCTCTCCACATGCTCAGTTCTGAGGGATAAGTGTGTGTGAATGCCGTCCTTCACCTAGCTTGAAGGGAACACAAAGTTTCTTTTCAGTTGCCAACTCCACTCCATACATTTATATGGGGAGGTACAAGCTCCACCTCGGTTTTAAAGTGAAAACGGCAGGCACTTCAAACCGGCACTAGGAAACAGACTGAGAAACCAGAGTAAGGGTTTCTCCTGCAACCCGTTCCCTTGGTGCTGGATGAACGAACGTCTCTCCACATGCTCAGTTCTGAGAGATAAGTGTGTGTGAAAGCCGTCCTTCACCTAGCTTGAAGGGAACACAAAGTTTCTTTTCAGTTGCCAACTCCACTCCATACATATATATGGGGAGGTACAAGCTCCACCTCGGTTTTACAGTGAAAACGGCAGGCACTTCAAACCGGCACTAGGAAACAGACTGAGAAACCAGAGTAAGGGTTTCTCCTGCAACCCGTTCCCTTGGTGCTGGATGAACGAACGTCTCTCCACATGCTCAGTTCTGAGAGATAAGTGTGTGTGAAAGCCGTCCTTCACCTAGCTTGAAGGGAACACAAAGTTTCTTTTCAGTTGCCAACTCCACTCCATACATATATATGGGGAGGTACAAGCTCCACCTCGGTTTTACAGTGAAAACGGCAGGCACTTCAAACCGGCACTAGGAAACAGACTGAGAAACCAGAGTAAGGGTTTCTCCTGCAACCCGTTCCCTTGGTGCTGGATGAACGAACGTCTCTCCACATGCTCAGTTCTGAGAGATAAGTGTGTGTGAAAGCCGTCCTTCACCTAGCTTGAAGGGAACACAAAGTTTCTTTTCAGTTGCCAACTCCACTCCATACATATATATGGGGAGGTACAAGCTCCACCTCGGTTTTACAGTGAAAACGGCAGGCACTTCAAACCGGCACTAGGAAACAGACTGAGAAACCAGAGTAAGGGTTTCTCCTGCAACCCGTTCCCTTGGTGCTGGATGAACGAGCGTCTCTCCACATGCTCAGTTCTGAGAGATAAGTGTGTGTGAAAGCCGTCCTTCACCTAGCTTGAAGGGAACACAAAGTTTCTTTTCAGTTGCCAACTCCACTCCATACATATATATGGGGAGGTACAAGCTCCACCTCGGTTTTACAGTGAAAACGGCAGGCACTTCAAACCGGCACTAGGAAACAGACTGAGAAACCAGAGTAAGGGTTTCTCCTGCAACGCGTTCCCTTGGTGCTGGATGAACGAACGTCTCTCCACATGCTCAGTTCTGAGAGATAAGTGTGTGTGAAAGCCGTCCTTCACCTAGCTTGAAGGGAACACAAAGTTTCTTTTCAGTTGCCAACTCCACTCCATACATATATATGGGGAGGTACAAGCTCAAACTCGGTTTTACAGTGAAAACGGCAGGCATTTCAAACCGGCACTAGGAAACAGACTGAGAAACCAGAGTAAGGGTTTCTCCTGCAACGCGTTCCCTTGGTGCTGGATGAACGAACGTCTCTCCACATGCTCAGTTCTGAGAGATAAGTGTGTGTGAAAGCCGTCCTTCACCTAGCTTGAAGGGAACACAAAGTTTCTTTTCAGTTGCCAACTCCACTCCATACATATATATGGGGAGGTACAAGCTCCACCTCGGTTTTACAGTGAAAACGGCAGGCACTTCAAACCGGCACTAGGAAACAGACTGAGAAACCAGAGTAAGGGTTTCTCCTGCAACCCGTTCCCTTGGTGCTGGATGAACGAACGTCTCTCCACATGCTCAGTTCTGAGGGATAAGTGTGTGTGAATGCCGTCCTTCACCTAGCTTGAAGGGAACACAAAGTTTCTTTTCAGTTGCCAACTCCACTCCATACATATATATGGGGAGGTACAAGCTCCACCTCGGTTTTAAAGTGAAAACGGCAGGCACTTCAAACCGGCACTAGGAAACAGACTGAGAAACCAGAGTAAGGGTTTCTCCTGCAACCCGTTCCCTTGGTGCTGGATGAACGAACGTCTCTCCACATGCTCAGTTCTGAGAGATAAGTGTGTGTGAAAGCCGTCCTTCACCTAGCTTGAAGGGAACACAAAGTTTCTTTTCAGTTGCCAACTCCACTCCATACATATATATGGGGAGGTACAAGCTCCACCTCGGTTTTACAGTGAAAACGGCAGGCACTTCAAACCGGCACTAGGAAACAGACTGAGAAACCAGAGTAAGGGTTTCTCCTGCAACCCGTTCCCTTGGTGCTGGATGAACGAACGTCTCTCCACATGCTCAGTTCTGAGAGATAAGTGTGTGTGAAAGCCGTCCTTCACCTAGCTTGAAGGGAACACAAAGTTTCTTTTCAGTTGCCAACTCCACTCCATACATATATATGGGGAGGTACAAGCTCCACCTCGGTTTTAAAGTGAAAACGGCAGGCACTTCAAACCGGCACTAGGAAACAGACTGAGAAACCAGAGTAAGGGTTTCTCCTGCAACCCGTTCCCTTGGTGCTGGATGAACGAACGTCTCTCCACATGCTCAGTTCTGAGAGATAAGTGTGTGTGAAAGCCGTCCTTCACCTAGCTTGAAGGGAACACAAAGTTTCTTTTCAGTTGCCAACTCCACTCCATACATATATATGGGGAGGTACAAGCTCCACCTCGGTTTTACAGTGAAAACGGCAGGCACTTCAAACCGGCACTAGGAAACAGACTGAGAAACCAGAGTAAGGGTTTCTCCTGCAACCCGTTCCCTTGGTGCTGGATGAACGAACGTCTCTCCACATGCTCAGTTCTGAGGGATAAGTGTGTGTGAAAGCCGTCCTTCACCTAGCTTGAAGGGAACACAAAGTTTCTTTTCAGTTGCCAACTCCACTCCATACATATATATGGGGAGGTACAAGCTCCACCTCGGTTTTAAAGTGAAAACGGCAGGCACTTCAAACCGGCACTAGGAAACAGACTGAGAAACCAGAGTAAGGGTTTCTCCTGCAACCCGTTCCCTTGGTGCTGGATGAACGAACGTCTCTCCACATGCTCAGTTCTGAGGGATAAGTGTGTGTGAAAGCCGTCCTTCACCTAGCTTGAAGGGAACACAAAGTTTCTTTTCAGTTGCCAACTCCACTCCATACATATATATGGGGAGGTACAAGCTCCACCTCGGTTTTAAAGTGAAAACGGCAGGCACTTCAAACCGGCACTAGGAAACAGACTGAGAAACCAGAGTAAGGGTTTCTCCTGCAACCCGTTCCCTTGGTGCTGGATGAACGAACGTCTCTCCACATGCTCAGTTCTGAGAGATAAGTGTGTGTGAAAGCCGTCCTTCACCTAGCTTGAAGGGAACACAAAGTTTCTTTTCAGTTGCCAACTCCACTCCATACATATATATGGGGAGGTACAAGCTCCAACTCGGTTTTACAGTGAAAACGGCAGGCACTTCAAACCGGCACTAGGAAACAGACTGAGAAACCAGAGTAAGGGTTTCTCCTGCAACCCGTTCCCTTGGTGCTGGATGAACGAACGTCTCTCCACATGCTCAGTTCTGAGAGATAAGTGTGTGTGAAAGCCGTCCTTCACCTAGCTTGAAGGGAACACAAAGTTTCTTTTCAGTTGCCAACTCCACTCCATACATATATATGGGGAGGTACAAGCTCCACCTCGGTTTTAAAGTGAAAACGGCAGGCACTTCAAACCGGCACTAGGAAACAGACTGAGAAACCAGAGTAAGGGTTTCTCCTGCAACCCGTTCCCTTGGTGCTGGATGAACGAACGTCTCTCCACATGCTCAGTTCTGAGGGATAAGTGTGTGTGAAAGCCGTCCTTCACCTAGCTTGAAGGGAACACAAAGTTTCTTTTCAGTTGCCAACTCCACTCCATACATATATATGGGGAGGTAAAAGCTCCACCTCGGTTTTAAAGGGAAAACGGCAGGCACTTCAAACCGGCACTAGGAAACAGACTGAGAAACCAGAGTAAGGGTTTCTCCTGCAACCCGTTCCCTTGGTGCTGGATGAACGAACGTCTCTCCACATGCTCAGTTCTGAGAGATAAGTGTGTGTGAAAGCCGTCCTTCACCTAGCTTGAGGGGAACACAAAGTTTCTTTTCAGTTGCCAACTCCACTCCATACATATATATGGGGAGGTACAAGCTCCAACACGGTTTTACAGTGAAAACGGCAGGCACTTCAAACCGGCACTAGGAAACAGACTGAGAAACCAGAGTAAGGGTTTCTCCTGCAACCCGTTCCCTTGGTGCTGGATGAACGAACGTCTCTCCACATGCTCAGTTCTGAGAGATAAGTGTGTGTGAAAGCCGTCCTTCACCTAGCTTGAAGGGAACACAAAGTTTCTTTTCAGTTGCCAACTCCACTCCATACATATATATGGGGAGGTACAAGCTCCACCTCGGTTTTAAAGTGAAAACGGCAGGCACTTCAAACCGGCACTAGGAAACAGACTGAGAAACCAGAGTAAGGGTTTCTCCTGCAACCCGTTCCCTTGGTGCTGGATGAACGAACGTCTCTCCACATGCTCAGTTCTGAGAGATAAGTGTGTGTGAAAGCCGTCCTTCACCTAGCTTGAAGGGAACACAAAGTTTCTTTTCAGTTGCCAACTCCACTCCATACATATATATGGGGAGGTACAAGCTCCACCTCGGTTTTACAGTGAAAACGGCAGGCACTTCAAACCGGCACTAGGAAACAGACTGAGAAACCAGAGTAAGGGTTTCTCCTGCAACCCGTTCCCTTGGTGCTGGATGAACGAACGTCTCTCCACATGCTCAGTTCTGAGAGATAAGTGTGTGTGAAAGCCGTCCTTCACCTAGCTTGAAGGGAACACAAAGTTTCTTTTCAGTTGCCAACTCCACTCCATACATATATATGGGGAGGTACAAGCTCCACCTCGGTTTTAAAGTGAAAACGGCAGGCACTTCAAACCGGCACTAGGAAACAGACTGAGAAACCAGAGTAAGGGTTTCTCCTGCAACCCGTTCCCTTGGTGCTGGATGAACGAACGTCTCTCCACATGCTCAGTTCTGAGAGATAAGTGTGTGTGAAAGCCGACCTTCACCTAGCTTGAAGGGAACACAAAGTTTCTTTTCAGTTGCCAACTCCACTCCATACATATATATGGGGAGGTACAAGCTCCACCTCGGTTTTAAAGTGAAAACGGCAGGCACTTCAAACCGGCACTAGGAAACAGACTGAGAAACCAGAGTAAGGGTTTCTCCTGCAACCCGTTCCCTTGGTGCTGGATGAACGAACGTCTCTCCACATGCTCAGTTCTGAGAGATAAGTGTGTGTGAAAGCCGTCCTTCACCTAGCTTGAAGGGAACACAAAGTTTCTTTTCAGTTGCCAACTCCACTCCATACATATATATGGGGAGGTAAAAGCTCCACCTCGGTTTTAAAGTGAAAACGGCAGGCACTTCAAACCGGCACTAGGAAACAGACTGAGAAACCAGAGTAAGGGTTTCTCCTGCAACCCGTTCCCTTGGTGCTGGATGAACGAACGTCTCTCCACATGCTCAGTTCTGAGAGATAAGTGTGTGTGAAAGCCGTCCTTCACCTAGCTTGAAGGGAACACAAAGTTTCTTTTCAGTTGCCAACTCCACTCCATACATATATATGGGGAGGTACAAGCTCCAACTCGGTTTTACAGTGAAAACGGCAGGCACTTCAAACCGGCACTAGGAAACAGACTGAGAAACCAGAGTAAGGGTTTGTCCTGCAACCCGTTCCCTTGGTGCTGGATGAACGAACGTCTCTCCACATGCTCAGTTCTGAGAGATAAGTGTGTGTGAAAGCCGTCCTTCACCTAGCTTGAAGGGAACACAAAGTTTCTTTTCAGTTGCCAACTCCACTCCATACATATATATGGGGAGGTACAAGCTCCAACTCGGTTTTACAGTGAAAACGGCAGGCACTTCAAACCGGCACTAGGAAACAGACTGAGAAACCAGAGTAAGGGTTTCTCCTGCAACGCGTTCCCTTGGTGCTGGATGAACGAACGTCTCTCCACATGCTCAGTTCTGAGAGATAAGTGTGTGTGAAAGCCGTCCTTCACCTAGCTTGAAGGGAACACAAAGTTTCTTTTCAGTTGCCAACTCCACTCCATACATATATATGGGGAGGTACAAGCTCCACCTCGGTTTTAAAGTGAAAACGGCAGGCACTTCAAACCGGCACTAGGAAACAGACTGAGAAACCAGAGTAAGGGTTTCTCCTGCAACCCGTTCCCTTGGTGCTGGATGAACGAACGTCTCTCCACATGCTCAGTTCTGAGAGATAAGTGTGTGTGAAAGCCGTCCTTCACCTAGCTTGAAGGGAACACAAAGTTTCTTTTCAGTTGTCAACTCCACTCCATACATATATATGGGGAGGTACAAGCTCCAACTCGGTTTTACAGTGAAAACGGCAGGCACTTCAAACCGGCACTAGGAAACAGACTGAGAAACCAGAGTAAGGGTTTCTCCTGCAACCCGTTTCCTTGGTGCTGGATGAACGAACGTCTCTCCACATGCTCAGTTCTGAGAGATAAGTGTGTGTGAAAGCCGTCCTTCACCTAGCTTGAAGGGAACACAAAGTTTCTTTTCAGTTGCCAACTCCACTCCATACATATATATGGGGAGGTACAAGCTCCACCTCGGTTTTAAAGTGAAAACGGCAGGCACTTCAAACCGGCACTAGGAAACAGACTGAGAAACCAGAGTAAGGGTTTCTCCTGCAACCCGTTCCCTTGGTGCTGGATGAACGAACGTCTCTCCACATGCTCAGTTCTGAGAGATAAGTGTGTGTGAAAGCCGACCTTCACCTAGCTTGAAGGGAACACAAAGTTTCTTTTCAGTTGCCAACTCCACTCCATACATATATATGGGGAGGTACAAGCTCCACCTCGGTTTTAAAGTGAAAACGGCAGGCACTTCAAACCGGCACTAGGAAACAGACTGAGAAACCAGAGTAAGGGTTTCTCCTGCAACCCGTTCCCTTGGTGCTGGATGAACGAACGTCTCTCCACATGCTCAGTTCTGAGAGATAAGTGTGTGTGAAAGCCGTCCTTCACCTAGCTTGAAGGGAACACAAAGTTTCTTTTCAGTTGCCAACTCCACTCCATACATATATATGGGGAGGTAAAAGCTCCACCTCGGTTTTAAAGTGAAAACGGCAGGCACTTCAAACCGGCACTAGGAAACAGACTGAGAAACCAGAGTAAGGGTTTCTCCTGCAACCCGTTCCCTTGGTGCTGGATGAACGAACGTCTCTCCACATGCTCAGTTCTGAGAGATAAGTGTGTGTGAAAGCCGTCCTTCACCTAGCTTGAAGGGAACACAAAGTTTCTTTTCAGTTGCCAACTCCACTCCATACATATATATGGGGAGGTACAAGCTCCAACTCGGTTTTACAGTGAAAACGGCAGGCACTTCAAACCGGCACTAGGAAACAGACTGAGAAACCAGAGTAAGGGTTTGTCCTGCAACCCGTTCCATTGGTGCTGGATGAACGAACGTCTCTCCACATGCTCAGTTCTGAGAGATAAGTGTGTGTGAAAGCCGTCCTTCACCTAGCTTGAAGGGAACACAAAGTTTCTTTTCAGTTGCCAACTCCACTCCATACATATATATGGGGAGGTACAAGCTCCAACTCGGTTTTACAGTGAAAACGGCAGGCACTTCAAACCGGCACTAGGAAACAGACTGAGAAACCAGAGTAAGGGTTTCTCCTCCAACGCGTTCCCTTGGTGCTGGATGAACGAACGTCTCTCCACATGCTCAGTTCTGAGAGATAAGTGTGTGTGAAAGCCGTCCTTCACCTAGCTTGAAGGGAACACAAAGTTTCTTTTCAGTTGCCAACTCCACTCCATACATATATATGGGGAGGTACAAGCTCCACCTCGGTTTTACAGTGAAAACGGCAGGCACTTCAAACCGGCACTAGGAAACAGACTGAGAAACCAGAGTAAGGGTTTCTCCTGCAACCCGTTCCCTTGGTGCTGGATGAACGAACGTCTCTCCACATGCTCAGTTCTGAGGGATAAGTGTGTGTGAAAGCCGTCCTTCACCTAGTTTGAAGGGAACACAAAGTTTCTTTTCAGTTGCCAACTCCACTCCATACATATATATGGGGAGGTACAACCTCCACCTCGGTTTTAAAGTGAAAACGGCAGGCACTTCAAACCGGCACTAGGAAACAGACTGAGAAACCAGAGTAAGGGTTTCTCCTGCAACCCGTTCCCTTGGTGCTGGATGAACGAACGTCTCTCCACATGCTCAGTTCTGAAGGATAAGTGTGTGTGAAAGCCGTCCTTCACCTAGCTTGAAAGGAACACAAAGTTTCTTTTCAGTTACCAACTCCACTCCATACATATATATGGGGAGGTACAAGCTCCACCTCGGTTTTAAAGTGAAAACGGCAGGCACTTCAAACCGGCACTAGGAAACAGACTGAGAAACCAGAGTAAGGGTTTCTCCTGCAACCCGTTCCCTTGGTGCTGGATGAACGAAAGTCTCTCCACATGCTCAGTTCTGAGAGATAAGTGTGTGTGAAAGCCGTCCTTCACCTAGCTTGAAGGGAACACAAAGTTTCTTTTCAGTTGCCAACTCCACTCCATACATATATATGGGGAGTTACAAGCTCCAACTCGGTTTTACAGTGAAAACGGCAGGCACTTCAAACCGGCACTAGGAAACAGACTGAGAAACCAGAGTAAGGGTTTCTCCTGCAACCCGTTCCCTTGGTGCTGGATGAACGAACGTCTCTCCACATGCTCAGTTCTGAGAGATAAGTGTGTGTGAAAGCCGTCCTTCACCTAGCTTGAAGGGAACACAAAGTTTCTTTTCAGTTGCCAACTCCACTCCATACATATATATGGGGAGGTACAAGCTCCACCTCGGTTTTAAAGTGAAAACGGCAGGCACTTCAAACCGGCACTAGGAAACAGACTGAGAAACCAGAGTAAGGGTTTCTCCTGCAACCCGTTCCCTTGGTGCTGGATGAACGAACGTCTCTCCACATGCTCAGTTCTGAGAGATAAGTGTGTGTGAAAGCCGTCCTTCACCTAGCTTGAAGGGAACACAAAGTTTCTTTTCAGTTGCCAACTCCACTCCATACATATATATGGGGAGGTACAAGCTCCAACTCGGTTTTACAGTGAAAACGGCAGGCACTTCAAACCGGCACTAGGAAACAGACTGAGAAACCAGAGTAAGGGTTTGTCCTGCAACCGGTTCCATTGGTGCTGGATGAACGAACGTCTCTCCACATGCTCAGTTCTGAGAGATAAGTGTGTGTGAAAGCCGTCCTTCACCTAGCTTGAAGGGAACACAAAGTTTCTTTTCAGTTGCCAACTCCACTCCATACATATATATGGGGAGGTACAAGCTCCAACTCGGTTTTACAGTGAAAACGGCAGGCACTTCAAACCGGCACTAGGAAACAGACTGAGAAACCAGAGTAAGGGTTTCTCCTCCAACGCGTTCCCTTGGTGCTGGATGAACGAACGTCTCTCCACATGCTCAGTTCTGAGAGATAAGTGTGTGTGAAAGCCGTCCTTCACCTAGCTTGAAGGGAACACAAAGTTTCTTTTCAGTTGCCAACTCCACTCCATACATATATATGGGGAGGTACAAGCTCCACCTCGGTTTTACAGTGAAAACGGCAGGCACTTCAAACCGGCACTAGGAAACAGACTGAGAAACCAGAGTAAGGGTTTCTCCTGCAACCCGTTCCCTTGGTGCTGGATGAACGAACGTCTCTCCACATGCTCAGTTCTGAGGGATAAGTGTGTGTGAAAGCCGTCCTTCACCTAGTTTGAAGGGAACACAAAGTTTCTTTTCAGTTGCCAACTCCACTCCATACATATATATGGGGAGGTACAACCTCCACCTCGGTTTTAAAGTGAAAACGGCAGGCACTTCAAACCGGCACTAGGAAACAGACTGAGAAACCAGAGTAAGGGTTTCTCCTGCAACCCGTTCCCTTGGTGCTGGATGAACGAACGTCTCTCCACATGCTCAGTTCTGAAGGATAAGTGTGTGTGAAAGCCGTCCTTCACCTAGCTTGAAAGGAACACAAAGTTTCTTTTCAGTTACCAACTCCACTCCATACATATATATGGGGAGGTACAAGCTCCACCTCGGTTTTAAAGTGAAAACGGCAGGCACTTCAAACCGGCACTAGGAAACAGACTGAGAAACCAGAGTAAGGGTTTCTCCTGCAACCCGTTCCCTTGGTGCTGGATGAACGAAAGTCTCTCCACATGCTCAGTTCTGAGAGATAAGTGTGTGTGAAAGCCGTCCTTCACCTAGCTTGAAGGGAACACAAAGTTTCTTTTCAGTTGCCAACTCCACTCCATACATATATATGGGGAGTTACAAGCTCCAACTCGGTTTTACAGTGAAAACGGCAGGCACTTCAAACCGGCACTAGGAAACAGACTGAGAAACCAGAGTAAGGGTTTCTCCTGCAACCCGTTCCCTTGGTGCTGGATGAACGAACGTCTCTCCACATGCTCAGTTCTGAGAGATAAGTGTGTGTGAAAGCCGTCCTTCACCTAGCTTGAAGGGAACACAAAGTTTCTTTTCAGTTGCCAACTCCACTCCATACATATATATGGGGAGGTACAAGCTCCACCTCGGTTTTAAAGTGAAAACGGCAGGCACTTCAAACCGGCACTAGGAAACAGACTGAGAAACCAGAGTAAGGGTTTCTCCTGCAACCCGTTCCCTTGGTGCTGGATGAACGAACGTCTCTCCACATGCTCAGTTCTGAGAGATAAGTGTGTGTGAAAGCCGTCCTTCACCTAGCTTGAAGGGAACACAAAGTTTCTTTTCAGTTGCCAACTCCACTCCATACATATATATGGGGAGGTACAAGCTCCACCTCGGTTTTACAGTGAAAACGGCAGGCACTTCAAACCGGCACTAGGAAACAGACTGAGAAACCAGAGTAAGGGTTTCTCCTGCAACCCGTTCCCTTGGTGCTGGATGAACGAACGTCTCTCCACATGCTCAGTTCTGAGGGATAAGTGTGTGTGAAAGCCGTCCTTCACCTAGCTTGAAGGGAACACAAAGTTTCTTTTCAGTTGCCAACTCCACTCCATACATATATATGGGGAGGTACAAGCTCCACCTCGGTTTTAAAGTGAAAACGGCAGGCACTTCAAACCGGCACTATGAAACAGACTGAGAAACCAGAGTAAGGGTTTCTCCTGCAACCCGTTCCCTTGGTGCTGGATGAACGAACGTCTCTCCACATGCTCACTTCTGAAGGATAAGTGTGTGTGAAAGCCGTCCTTCACCTAGCTTGAAGGGAACACAAAGTTTCTTTTCAGTTACCAACTCCACTCCATACATATATATGGGGAGGTACAAGCTCCACCTCGGTTTTAAAGTGAAAACGGCAGGCACTTCATACCGGCACTAGGAAACAGACTGAGAAACCAGAGTAAGGGTTTCTCCTGCAACCCGTTCCCTTAGTGCTGGATGAACGAACGTCTCTCCACATGCTCAGTTCTGAGAGATAAGTGTGTGTGAAAGCCGTCCTTCACCTAGCTTGAAGGGAACACAAAGTTTCTTTTCAGTTGCCAACTCCACTCCATACATATATATGGGGAGTTACAAGCTCCAACTCGGTTTTACAGTGAAAACGGCAGGCACTTCAAACCGGCACTAGGAAACAGACTGAGAAACCAGAGTAAGGGTTTCTCCTGCAACCCATTCCCTTGGTGCTGGATGAACGAACGTCTCTCCACATGCTCAGTTCTGAGAGATAAGTGTGTGTGAAAGCCGTCCTTCACCTAGCTTGAAGGGAACACAAAGTTTCTTTTCAGTTGCCAACTCCACTCCATACATATATATGGGGAGGTACAAGCTCCACCTCGGTTTTAAAGTGAAAACGGCAGGCACTTCAAACCGGCACTAGGAAACAGACTGAGAAACCAGAGTAAGGGTTTCTCCTGCAACCCGTTCCCTTGGTGCTGGATGAACGAACGTCTCTCCACATGCTCAGTTCTGAGAGATAAGTGTGTGTGAAAGCCGTCCTTCACCTAGCTTGAAGGGAACACAAAGTTTCTTTTCAGTTGCCAACTCCACTCCATACATATATATGGGGAGGTACAAGCTCCACCTCGGTTTTACAGTGAAAACGGCAGGCACTTCAAACCGGCACTAGGAAACAGACTGAGAAACCAGAGTAAGGGTTTCTCCTGCAACCCGTTCCCTTGGTGCTGGATGAACGAACGTCTCTCCACATGCTCAGTTCTGAGGGATAAGTGTGTGTGAAAGCCGTCCTTCACCTAGCTTGAAGGGAACACAAAGTTTCTTTTCAGTTGCCAACTCCACTCCATACATATATATGGGGAGGTACAAGCTCCACCTCGGTTTTAAAGTGAAAACGGCAGGCACTTCAAACCGGCACTAGGAAACAGACTGAGAAACCAGAGTAAGGGTTTCTCCTGCAACCCGTTCCCTTGGTGCTGGATGAACGAACGTCTCTCCACATGCTCAGTTCTGAGGGATAAGTGTGTGTGAAAGCCGTCCTTCACCTAGCTTGAAGGGAACACAAAGTTTCTTTTCAGTTACCAACTCCACTCCATACATATATATGGGGAGGTACAACCTCCACCTCGGTTTTAAAGTGAAAACGGCAGGCACTTCAAACCGGCACTAGTAAACAGATTGAGAAACCAGAGTAAGGGTTTCTCCTGCAACCCGTTCCCTTGGTGCTGGATGAACGAACGTCTCTCCACATGCTCAGTTCTGAGAGATAAGTGTGTGTGAAAGCCGTCCTTCACCTAGCTTGAAGGGAACACAAAGTTTCTTTTCAGTTGCCAACTCCACTCCATATATATATATGGGGAGGTACAAGCTCCAACTCGGTTTTACAGTGAAAACGGCAGGCACTTCAAACCGGCACTAGGAAACAGACTGAGAAACCAGAGTAAGGGTTTCTCCTGCAACCCGTTCCCTTGGTGCTGGATGAACGAACGTCTCTCCACATGCTCAGTTCTGAGAGATAAGTGTGTGTGAAAGCCGTCCTTCACCTAGCTTGAAGGGAACACAAAGTTTCTTTTCAGTTGCCAACTCCACTCCATACATATATATGGGGAGGTACAAGCTCCACCTCGGTTTTAAAGTGAAAACTGCAGGCACTTCAAACCAGCACTAGGAAACAGACTGAGAAACCAGAGTAAGGGTTTCTCCTGCAACCCGTTCCCTTGGTGCTGGATGAACGAACGTCTCTCCACATGCTCAGTTCTGAGAGATAAGTGTGTGTGAAAGCCGTCCTTCACCTAGCTTGAAGGGAACACAAAGTTTCTTTTCAGTTGCCAACTCCACTCCATACATATATATGGGGAGGTCCAAGCTCCAACTCGGTTTTACAGTGAAAACGGCAGGCACTTCAAACCGGCACTAGGAAACAGACTGAGAAACCAGAGTAAGGGTTTCTCCTGCAACCCGTTCCCTTGGTGCTGGATGAACGAACGTCTCTCCACATGCTCAGTTCTGAGAGATAAGTGTGTGTGAAAGCCGTCCTTCACCTAGCTTGAAGGGAACACAAAGTTTCTTTTCAGTTGCCAACTCCACTCCATACATATATATGGGGAGGTACAAGCTCCACCTCGGTTTTAAAGTGAAAACGGCAGGCACTTCAAACCGGCACTAGGAAACAGACTGAGAAACCAGAGTAAGGGTTTCTCCTGCAACCCGTTCCCTTGGTGCTGGATGAACGAACGTCTCTCCACATGCTCAGTTCTGAGAGATAAGTGTGTGTGAAAGCCGTCCTTCACCTAGCTTGAAGGGAACACAAAGTTTCTTTTCAGTTGCCAACTCCACTCCATACATATATATGGGGAGGTACAAGCTCCAACTCGGTTTTACAGTGAAAACGGCAGGCACTTCAAACCGGCACTAGGAAACAGACTGAGAAACCAGAGTAAGGGTTTCTCCTGCAACCCGTTCCCTTGGTGCTGGATGAACGAACGTCTCTCCACATGCTCAGTTCTGAGAGATAAGTGTGTGTGAAAGCCGTCCTTCACCTAGCTTGAAGGGAACACAAAGTTTCTTTTCAGTTGCCAACTCCACTCCATACATATATATGGGGAGGTACAAGCTCCAACTCGGTTTTACAGTGAAAACGGCAGGCACTTCAAACCGGCACTAGGAAATAGACTGAGAAACCAGAGAAAGGGTTTCCCCTGCAACGCGTTCCCTTGGTGCTGGATTAACGAACGTCTCTCCACATGCTCAGTTCTGAGAGATAAGTGTGTGTGAAAGCCGTCCTTCACCTAGCTTGAAGGGAACACAAAGTTTCTTTTCAGTTGCCAACTCCACTCCATACATATATATGGGGAGGTACAAGCTCCACCTCGGTTTTACAGTGAAAACGGCAGGCACTTCAAACCGGCACTAGGAAACAGACTGAGAAACCAGAGTAAGGGTTTCTCCTGCAACCCGTTCCCTTGGTGCTGGATGAACGAACGTCTCTCCACATGCTCAGTTCTGAGGGATAAGTGTGTGTGAAAGCCGTCCTTCACCTAGCTTGAAGGGAACACAAAGTTTCTTTTCAGTTGCCAACTCCACTCCATACATATATATGGGGAGGTACAAGCTCCACCTCGGTTTTAAAGTGAAAACGGCAGGCACTTCAAACCGGCACTAGGAAACAGACTGAGAAACCAGAGTAAGGGTTTCTCCTGCAACCCGTTCCCTTGGTGCTGGATGAACGAACGTCTCTCCACATGCTCAGTTCTGAGGGATAAGTGTGTGTGAAAGCCGTCCTTCACCTAGCTTGAAGGGAACACAAAGTTTCTTTTCAGTTACCAACTCCACTCCATACATATATATGGGGAGGTACAAGCTCCAACTCGGTTTTACAGTGAAAACGGCAGGCACTTCAAACCGGCACTAGGAAATAGACTGAGAAACCAGAGTAAGGGTTTCCCCTGCAACGCGTTCCCTTGGTGCTGGATTAACGAACGTCTCTCCACATGCTCAGTTCTGAGAGATAAGTGTGTGTGAAAGCCGTCCTTCACCTAGCTTGAAGGGAACACAAAGTTTCTTTTCAGTTGCCAACTCCACTCCATACATATATATGGGGAGGTACAAGCTCCACCTCGGTTTTACAGTGAAAACGGCAGGCACTTCAAACCGGCACTAGGAAACAGACTGAGAAACCAGAGTAAGGGTTTCTCCTGCAACCCGTTCCCTTGGTGCTGGATGAACGAACGTCTCTCCACATGCTCAGTTCTGAGGGATAAGTGTGTGTGAAAGCCGTCCTTCACCTAGCTTGAAGGGAACACAAAGTTTCTTTTCAGTTGCCAACTCCACTCCATACATATATATGGGGAGGTACAAGCTCCACCTCGGTTTTAAAGTGAAAACGGCAGGCACTTCAAACCGGCACTAGGAAACAGACTGAGAAACCAGAGTAAGGGTTTCTCCTGCAACCCGTTCCCTTGGTGCTGGATGAACGAACGTCTCTCCACATGCTCAGTTCTGAGGGATAAGTGTGTGTGAAAGCCGTCCTTCACCTAGCTTGAAGGGAACACAAAGTTTCTTTTCAGTTACCAACTCCACTCCATACATATATATGGGGAGGTACAACCTCCACCTCGGTTTTAAAGTGAAAACGGCAGGCACTTCAAACCGGCACTAGGAAACAGACTGAGAAACCAGAGTAAGGGTTTCTCCTGCAACCCGTTCCCTTGGTGCTGGATGAACGAACGTCTCTCCACATGCTCAGTTCTGAGAGATAAGTGTGTTTGAAAGCCGTCCTTCACCTAGCTTGAAGGGAACACAAAGTTTCTTTTCAGTTGCCAACTCCACTCCATACATATATATGGGGAGGTACAAGCTCCAACTCGGTTTTAAAGTGAAAACGGCAGGCACTTCAAACCGGCACTAGGAAACAGACTGAGAAACCAGAGTAAGGGTTTCTCCTGCAACCCGTTCCCTTGGTGCTGGATGAACGAACGTCTCTCCACATGCTCAGTTCTGAGAGATAAGTGTGTGTGAAAGCCGTCCTTCACCTAGCTTGAAGGGAACACAAAGTTTCTTTTCAGTTGCCAACTCCACTCCATACATATATATGGGGAGGTACAAGCTCCACCTCGGTTTTAAAGTGAAAACGGCAGGCACTTCAAACCAGCACTAGGAAACAGACTGAGAAACCAGAGTAAGGGTTTCTCCTGCAACCTGTTCCCTTGGTGCTGGATGAACGAACGTCTCTCCACATGCTCAGTTCTGAGAGATAAGTGTGTGTGAAAGCCGTCCTTCACCTAGCTTGAAGGGAACACAAAGTTTCTTTTCAGTTGCCAACTCCACTCCATACATATATATGGGGAGGTACAAGCTCCACCTCGGTTTTACAGTGAAAACGGCAGGCACTTCAAACCGGCACTAGGAAACAGACTGAGAAACCAGAGTAAGGGTTTCTCCTGCAACCCGTTCCCTTGGTGCTGGATGAACGAACGTCTCTCCACATGCTCAGTTCTGAGAGATAAGTGTGTGTGAAAGCCGTCCTTCACCTAGCTTGAAGGGAACACAAAGTTTCTTTTCAGTTGCCAACTCCACTCCATACATATATATGGGGAGGTACAAGCTCCACCTCGGTTTTAAAGTGAAAACGGCAGGCACTTCAAACCGGCACTAGGAAACAGACTGAGAAACCAGAGTAAGGGTTTCTCCTGCAACCCGTTCCCTTGGTGCTGGATGAACGAACGTCTCTCCACATGCTCAGTTCTGAGAGATAAGTGTGTGTGAAAGCCGTCCTTCACCTAGCTTGAAGGGAACACAAAGTTTCTTTTCAGTTGCCAACTCCACTCCATACATATATATGGGGAGGTACAAGCTCCAACTCGGTTTTACAGTGAAAACGGCAGGCACTTCAAACCGGCACTAGGAAACAGACTGAGAAACCAGAGTAAGGGTTTCTCCTGCAACCCGTTCCCTTGGTGCTGGATGAACGAACGTCTCTCCACATGCTCAGTTCTGAGAGATAAGTGTGTGTGAAAGCCGTCCTTCACCTAGCTTGAAGGGAACACAAAGTTTCTTTTCAGTTGCCAACTCCACTCCATACATATATATGGGGAGGTACAAGCTCCAACTCGGTTTTACAGTGAAAACGGCAGGCACTTCAAACCGGCACTAGGAAATAGACTGAGAAACCAGAGTAAGGGTTTCCCCTGCAACGCGTTCCCTTGGTGCTGGATTAACGAACGTCTCTCCACATGCTCAGTTCTGAGAGATAAGTGTGTGTGAAAGCCGTCCTTCACCTAGCTTGAAGGGAACACAAAGTTTCTTTTCAGTTGCCAACTCCACTCCATACATATATATGGGGAGGTACAAGCTCCACCTCGGTTTTACAGTGAAAACGGCAGGCACTTCAAACCGGCACTAGGAAACAGACTGAGAAACCAGAGTAAGGGTTTCTCCTGCAACCCGTTCCCTTGGTGCTGGATGAACGAACGTCTCTCCACATGCTCAGTTCTGAGAGATAAGTGTGTGTGAAAGCCGTCCTTCACCTAGCTTGAAGGGAACACAAAGTTTCTTTTCAGTTGCCAACTCCACTCCATACATATATATGGGGAGGTACAAGCTCCAACTCGGTTTTACAGTGAAAACGGCAGGCACTTCAAACCGGCACTAGGAAACAGACTGAGAAACCAGAGTAAGGGTTTCTCCTGCAACCCGTTCCCTTGGTGCTGGATGAACGAACGTCTCTCCACATGCTCAGTTCTGAGAGATAAGTGTGTGTGAAAGCCGTCCTTCACCTAGCTTGAAGGGAACACAAAGTTTCTTTTCAGTTGCCAACTCCACTCCATACATATATATGGGGAGGTACAAGCTCCACCTCGGTTTTAAAGTGAAAACGGCAGGCACTTCAAACCGGCACTAGGAAACAGACTGAGAAACCAGAGTAAGGGTTTCTCCTGCAACCCGTTCCCTTGGTGCTGGATGAACGAACGTCTCTCCACATGCTCAGTTCTGAGAGATAAGTGTGTGTGAAAGCCGTCCTTCACCTAGCTTGAAGGGAACACAAAGTTTCTTTTCAGTTGCCAACTCCACTCCATACATATATATGGGGAGGTACAAGCTCCAACTCGGTTTTACAGTGAAAACGGCAGGCACTTCAAACCGGCACTAGGAAACAGACTGAGAAACCAGAGTAAGGGTTTCTCCTGCAACCCGTTCCCTTGGTGCTGGATGAACGAACGTCTCTCCACATGCTCAGTTCTGAGAGATAAGTGTGTGTGAAAGCCGTCCTTCACCTAGCTTGAAGGGAACACAAAGTTTCTTTTCAGTTGCCAACTCCACTCCATACATATATATGGGGAGGTACAAGCTCCAACTCGGTTTTACAGTGAAAACGGCAGGCACTTCAAACCGGCACTAGGAAACAGACTGAGAAACCAGAGTAAGGGTTTCTCCTGCAACCCGTTCCCTTGGTGCTGGATGAACGAACGTCTCTCCACATGCTCAGTTCTGAGAGATAAGTGTGTGTGAAAGCCGTCCTTCACCTAGCTTGAAGGGAACACAAAGTTTCTTTTCAGTTGCCAACTCCACTCCATACATATATATGGGGAGGTACAAGCTCCACCTCCGTTTTACAGTGAAAACGGCAGGCACTTCAAACCGGCACTAGGAAACAGACTGAGAAACCAGAGTAAGGGTTTCTCCTGCAACCCGTTCCCTTGGTGCTGGATGAACGAACGTCTCTCCACATGCTCAGTTCTGAGGGATAAGTGTGTGTGAAAGCCGTCCTTCACCTAGCTTGAAGGGAACACAAAGTTTCTTTTCAGTTGCCAACTCCACTCCATACATATATATGGGGAGGTACAAGCTCCACCTCGGTTTTAAAGTGAAAACGGCAGGCACTTCAAACCGGCACTAGGAAACAGACTGAGGAACCAGAGTAAGGGTTTCTCCTGCAACCCGTTCCCTTGGTGCTGGATGAACGAACGTCTCTCCACATGCTCAGTTCTGAGGGATAATTGTGTGTGAAAGCCGTCCTTCACCTAGCTTGAAGGGAACACAAAGTTTCTTTTCAGTTGCCAACACCACTCCATACATATATATGGGGAGGTACAAGCTCCACCTCGGTTTTAAAGTGAAAACGGCAGGCACTTCAAACCGGCACTAGGAAACAGACTGAGAAACCAGAGTAAGGGTTTCTCCTGCAACCTGTTCCCTTGGTGCTGGATGAACGAACGTCTCTCCACATGCTCAGTTCTGAGAGATAAGTGTGTGTGAAAGCCGTCCTTCACCTAGCTTGAAGGGAACACAAAGTTTCTTTTCAGTTGCCAACTCCACTCCATACATATATATGGGGAGGTACAAGCTCCAACTCGGTTTTACAGTGAAAACGGCAGGCACTTCAAACCGGCACTAGGAAACAGACTGAGAAACCAGAGTAAGGGTTTCTCCTGCAACCCGTTCCCTTGGTGCTGGATGAACGAACGTCTCTCCACATGCTCAGTTCTGAGAGATAAGTGTGTGTGAAAGCCGTCCTTCACCTAGCTTGAAGGGAACACAAAGTTTCTTTTCAGTTGCCAACTCCACTCCATACATATATATGGGGAGGTACAAGCTCCAACTCGGTTTTACAGTGAAAACGGCAGGCACTTCAAACCGGCACTAGGAAATAGACTGAGAAACCAGAGTAAGGGTTTCCCCTGCAACGCGTTCCCTTGGTGCTGGATTAACGAACGTCTCTCCACATGCTCAGTTCTGAGAGATAAGTGTGTGTGAAAGCCGTCCTTCACCTAGCTTGAAGGGAACACAAAGTTTCTTTTCAGTTGCCAACTCCACTCCATACATATATATGGGGAGGTACAAGCTCCACCTCGGTTTTACAGTGAAAACGGCAGGCACTTCAAACCGGCACTAGGAAACAGACTGAGAAACCAGAGTAAGGGTTTCTCCTGCAACCCGTTCCCTTGGTGCTGGATGAACGAACGTCTCTCCACATGCTCAGTTCTGAGGGATAAGTGTGTGTGAAAGCCGTCCTTCACCTAGCTTGAAGGGAACACAAAGTTTCTTTTCAGTTGCCAACTCCACTCCATACATATATATGGGGAGGTACAAGCTCCACCTCGGTTTTAAAGTGAAAACGGCAGGCACTTCAAACCGGCACTAGGAAACAGACTGAGAAACCAGAGTAAGGGTTTCTCCTGCAACCCGTTCCCTTGGTGCTGGATGAACGAACGTCTCTCCACATGCTCAGTTCTGAGGGATAAGTGTGTGTGAAAGCCGTCCTTCACCTAGCTTGAAGGGAACACAAAGTTTCTTTTCAGTTACCAACTCCACTCCATACATATATATGGGGAGGTACAACCTCCACCTCGGTTTTAAAGTGAAAACGGCAGGCACTTCAAACCGGCACTAGGAAACAGACTGAGAAACCAGAGTAAGGGTTTCTCCTGCAACCCGTTCCCTTGGTGCTGGATGAACGAACGTCTCTCCACATGCTCAGTTCTGAGAGATAAGTGTGTTTGAAAGCCGTCCTTCACCTAGCTTGAAGGGAACACAAAGTTTCTTTTCAGTTGCCAACTCCACTCCATACATATATATGGGGAGGTACAAGCTCCAACTCGGTTTTAAAGTGAAAACGGCAGGCACTTCAAACCGGCACTAGGAAACAGACTGAGAAACCAGAGTAAGGGTTTCTCCTGCAACCCGTTCCCTTGGTGCTGGATGAACGAACGTCTCTCCACATGCTCAGTTCTGAGAGATAAGTGTGTGTGAAAGCCGTCCTTCACCTAGCTTGAAGGGAACACAAAGTTTCTTTTCAGTTGCCAACTCCACTCCATACATATATATGGGGAGGTACAAGCTCCACCTCGGTTTTAAAGTGAAAACGGCAGGCACTTCAAACCAGCACTAGGAAACAGACTGAGAAACCAGAGTAAGGGTTTCTCCTGCAACCCGTTCCCTTGGTGCTGGATGAACGAACGTCTCTCCACATGCTCAGTTCTGAGAGATAAGTGTGTGTGAAAGCCGTCCTTCACCTAGCTTGAAGGGAACACAAAGTTTCTTTTCAGTTGCCAACTCCACTCCATACATATATATGGGGAGGTACAAGCTCCACCTCGGTTTTACAGTGAAAACGGCAGGCACTTCAAACCGGCACTAGGAAACAGACTGAGAAACCAGAGTAAGGGTTTCTCCTGCAACCCGTTCCCTTGGTGCTGGATGAACGAACGTCTCTCCACATGCTCAGTTCTGAGAGATAAGTGTGTGTGAAAGCCGTCCTTCACCTAGCTTGAAGGGAACACAAAGTTTCTTTTCAGTTGCCAACTCCACTCCATACATATATATGGGGAGGTACAAGCTCCACCTCGGTTTTAAAGTGAAAACGGCAGGCACTTCAAACCGGCACTAGGAAACAGACTGAGAAACCAGAGTAAGGGTTTCTCCTGCAACCCGTTCCCTTGGTGCTGGATGAACGAACGTCTCTCCACATGCTCAGTTCTGAGAGATAAGTGTGTGTGAAAGCCGTCCTTCACCTAGCTTGAAGGGAACACAAAGTTTCTTTTCAGTTGCCAACTCCACTCCATACATATATATGGGGAGGTACAAGCTCCAACTCGGTTTTACAGTGAAAACGGCAGGCACTTCAAACCGGCACTAGGAAACAGACTGAGAAACCAGAGTAAGGGTTTCTCCTGCAACCCGTTCCCTTGGTGCTGGATGAACGAACGTCTCTCCACATGCTCAGTTCTGAGAGATAAGTGTGTGTGAAAGCCGTCCTTCACCTAGCTTGAAGGGAACACAAAGTTTCTTTTCAGTTGCCAACTCCACTCCATACATATATATGGGGAGGTACAAGCTCCAACTCGGTTTTACAGTGAAAACGGCAGGCACTTCAAACCGGCACTAGGAAACAGACTGAGAAACCAGAGTAAGGGTTTCTCCTGCAACCCGTTCCCTTGGTGCTGGATGAACGAACGTCTCTCCACATGCTCAGTTCTGAGAGATAAGTGTGTGTGAAAGCCGTCCTTCACCTAGCTTGAAGGGAACACAAAGTTTCTTTTCAGTTGCCAACTCCACTCCATACATATATATGGGGAGGTACAAGCTCCAACTCGGTTTTACAGTGAAAACGGCAGGCACTTCAAACCGGCACTAGGAAACAGACTGAGAAACCAGAGTAAGGGTTTCTCCTGCAACCCGTTCCCTTGGTGCTGGATGAACGAACGTCTCTCCACATGCTCAGTTCTGAGAGATAAGTGTGTGTGAAAGCCGTCCTTCACCTAGCTTGAAGGGAACACAAAGTTTCTTTTCAGTTGCCAACTCCACTCCATACATATATATGGGGAGGTACAAGCTCCAACTCGGTTTTACAGTGAAAACGGCAGGCACTTCAAACCGGCACTAGGAAACAGACTGAGAAACCAGAGTAAGGGTTTCTCCTGCAACCCGTTCCCTTGGTGCTGGATGAACGAACGTCTCTCCACATGCTCAGTTCTGAGAGATAAGTGTGTGTGAAAGCCGTCCTTCACCTAGCTTGAAGGGAACACAAAGTTTCTTTTCAGTTGCCAACTCCACTCCATACATATATATGGGGAGGTACAAGCTCCACCTCCGTTTTACAGTGAAAACGGCAGGCACTTCAAACCGGCACTAGGAAACAGACTGAGAAACCAGAGTAAGGGTTTCTCCTGCAACCCGTTCCCTTGGTGCTGGATGAACGAACGTCTCTCCACATGCTCAGTTCTGAGGGATAAGTGTGTGTGAAAGCCGTCCTTCACCTAGCTTGAAGGGAACACAAAGTTTCTTTTCAGTTGCCAACTCCACTCCATACATATATATGGGGAGGTACAAGCTCCACCTCGGTTTTAAAGTGAAAACGGCAGGCACTTCAAACCGGCACTAGGAAACAGACTGAGGAACCAGAGTAAGGGTTTCTCCTGCAACCCGTTCCCTTGGTGCTGGATGAACGAACGTCTCTCCACATGCTCAGTTCTGAGGGATAATTGTGTGTGAAAGCCGTCCTTCACCTAGCTTGAAGGGAACACAAAGTTTCTTTTCAGTTGCCAACACCACTCCATACATATATATGGGGAGGTACAAGCTCCACCTCGGTTTTAAAGTGAAAACGGCAGGCACTTCAAACCGGCACTAGGAAACAGACTGAGAAACCAGAGTAAGGGTTTCTCCTGCAACCTGTTCCCTTGGTGCTGGATGAACGAACGTCTCTCCACATGCTCAGTTCTGAGAGATAAGTGTGTGTGAAAGCCGTCCTTCACCTAGCTTGAAGGGAACACAAAGTTTCTTTTCAGTTGCCAACTCCACTCCATACATATATATGGGGAGGTACAAGCTCCAACTCGGTTTTACAGTGAAAACGGCAGGCACTTCAAACCGGCACTAGGAAACAGACTGAGAAACCAGAGTAAGGGTTTCTCCTGCAACCCGTTCCCTTGGTGCTGGATGAACGAACGTCTCTCCACATGCTCAGTTCTGAGAGATAAGTGTGTGTGAAAGCCGTCCTTCACCTAGCTTGAAGGGAACACAAAGTTTCTTTTCAGTTGCCAACTCCACTCCATACATATATATGGGGAGGTACAAGCTCCACCTCGGTTTTAAAGTGAAAACGGCAGGCACTTCAAACCGGCACTAGGAAACAGACTGAGAAACCAGAGTAAGGGTTTCTCCTGCAACCCGTTCCCTTGGTGCTGGATGAACGAACGTCTCTCCACATGCTCAGTTCTGAGAGATAAGTGTGTGTGAAAGCCGTCCTTCACCTAGCTTGAAGGGAACACAAAGTTTCTTTTCAGTTGCCAACTCCACTCCATACATATATATGGGGAGGTACAAGCTCCACCTCGGTTTTAAAGTGAAAACGGCAGGCACTTCAAACCGGCACTAGGAAACAGACTGAGAAACCAGAGTAAGGGTTTCTCCTGCAACCCGTTCCCTTGGTGCTGGATGAACGAACGTCTCTCCACATGCTCAGTTCTGAGAGATAAGTGTGTGTGAAAGCCGTCCTTCACATAGCTTGAAGGGAACACAAAGTTTCTTTTCAGTTGCCAACTCCACTCCATACATATATATGGGGAGATACAAGCTCCAACTCGGTTTTACAGTGAAAACGGCAGGCACTTCAAACCGGCACTAGGAAACAGACTGAGAAACCAAAGTAAGGGTTTCTCCTGCAACCCGTTCCCTTGGTGCTGGATGAACGAACGTCTCTCCACATGCTCAGTTCTGAGAGATAAGTGTGTGTGAAAGCCGTCCTTCACCTAGCTTGAAGGGAACACAAAGTTTCTTTTCAGTTGCCAACTCCACTCCATACATATATATGGGGAGGTACAAGCTCCACCTCGGTTTTACAGTGAAAACGGCAGGCACTTCAAACCGGCACTAGGAAACAGACTGAGAAACCAGAGTAAGGGTTTCTCCTGCAACCCGTTCCCTTGGTGCTGGATGAACGAACGTCTCTCCACATGCTCAGTTCTGAGGGATAAGTGTGTGTGAAAGCCGTCCTTCACCTAGCTTGAAGGGAACACAAAGTTTCTTTTCAGTTGCCAACTCCACTCCATACATATATATGGGGAGGTACAAGCTCCACCTCGGTTTTAAAGTGAAAACGGCAGGCACTTCATACCGGCACTAGGAAAGAGACTGAGAAACCAGAGTAAGGGTTTCTCCTGCAACCCGTTCCCTTGGTGCTGGATGAACGAACGTCTCTCCACATGCTCAGTTCTGAGGGATAAGTGTGTGTGAAAGCCGTCCTTCACCTAGCTTGAAGGGAACACAAAGTTTCTTTTCAGTTGCCAACTCCACTCCATACATATATATGGGGAGGTACAAGCTCCAACTCGGTTTTACAGTGAAAACGGCAGGCACTTCAAAACGGCACTAGGAAACAGACTGAGAAACCAGAGTAAGGGTTTCTCCTGCAACCCGTTCCCTTGGTGCTGGATGAACGAACGTCTCTCCACATGCTCAGTTCTGAGGGATATGTGTGTGTGAAAGCCGTCCTTCACCTAGCTTGAAGGGAACACAAAGTTTCTTTTCAGTTGCCAACTCCACTCCATACATATATACGGGGAGGTACAAGCTCCACCTCGGTTTTAAAGTGAAAACGGCAGGCACTTCAAACCGGCACTAGGAAACAGACTGAGAAACCAGAGTAAGGGTTTCTCCTGCAACCCGTTCCCTTGGTGCTGGATGAACGAACGTCTCTCCACATGCTCAGTTCTGAGGGATAAGTGTGTGTGAAAGCCGTCCTTCACCTAGCTTGAAGGGAACACAAAGTTTCTTTTCAGTTGCCAACTCCACTCCATACATATATATGGGGAGGTACAAGCTCCACCTCGGTTTTAAAGTGAAAACGGCAGGCACTTCAAACCGGCACTAGGAAACAGACTGAGAAACCAGAGTAAGGGTTTCTCCTGCAACCCGTTCCCTTGGTGCTGGAAGAACGAACGTCTCTCCACATGCTCAGTTCTGAGAGATAAGTGTGTGTGAAAGCCGTCCTTCACCTAGCTTGAAGGGAACACAAAGTTTCTTTTCAGTTGCCAACTCCACTCCATACATATATATGGGGAGGTACAAGCTCCAACTCGGTTTTACAGTGAAAACGGCAGGCACTTCAAACCAGCACTAGGAAACAGACTGTGAAACCAGAGTAAGGGTATCTCCTGCAACCCGTTCCCTTGGTGCTGGATGAACGAACGTCTCTCCACATGCTCAGTTCTGAGAGATAAGTGTGTGTGAAAGCCGTCCTTCACCTAGCTTGAAGGGAACACAAAGTTTCTTTTCAGTTGCCAACTCCACTCCATACATATATATGGGGAGGTACAAGCTCCACCTCGGTTTTAAAGTGAAAACGGCAGGCACTTCAAACCGGCACTAGGAAACAGACTGAGAAACCAGAGTAAGGGTTTCTCCTGCAACCCGTTCCCTTGGTGCTGGATGAACGAACGTCTCTCCACATGCTCAGTTCTGAGGGATAAGTGTGTGTGAAAGCCGTCCTTCACCTAGCTTGAAGGGAACACAAAGTTTCTTTTCAGTTGCCAACTCCACTCCATACATATATATGGGGAGGTACAAGCTCCAACTCGGTTTTACAGTGAAAACGGCAGGCACTTCAAAACGGCACTAGGAAACAGACTGAGAAACCAGAGTAAGGGTTTCTCCTGCAACCCGTTCCCTTGGTGCTGGATGAACGAACGTCTCTCCACATGCTCAGTTCTGAGGGATATGTGTGTGTGAAAGCCGTCCTTCACCTAGCTTGAAGGGAACACAAAGTTTCTTTTCAGTTGCCAACTCCACTCCATACATATATACGGGGAGGTACAAGCTCCACCTCGGTTTTAAAGTGAAAACGGCAGGCACTTCAAACCGGCACTAGGAAACAGACTGAGAAACCAGAGTAAGGGTTTCTCCTGCAACCCGTTCCCTTGGTGCTGGATGAACGAACGTCTCTCCACATGCTCAGTTCTGAGGGATAAGTGTGTGTGAAAGCCGTCCTTCACCTAGCTTGAAGGGAACACAAAGTTTCTTTTCAGTTGCCAACTCCACTCCATACATATATATGGGGAGGTACAAGCTCCACCTCGGTTTTAAAGTGAAAACGGCAGGCACTTCAAACCGACACTAGGAAACAGACTGAGAAACCAGAGTAAGGGTTTCTCCTGCAACCCGTTCCCTTGGTGCTGGATGAACGAACGTCTCTCCACATGCTCAGTTCTGAGAGATAAGTGTGTGTGAAAGCCGTCCTTCACCTAGCTTGAAGGGAACACAAAGTTTCTTTTCAGTTGCCAACTCCACTCCATACATATATATGGGGAGGTACAAGCTCCAACTCGGTTTTACAGTGAAAACGGCAGGCACTTCAAACCGGCACTAGGAAACAGACTGAGAAACCAGAGTAAGGGTATCTCCTGCAACCCGTTCCCTTGGTGCTGGATGAACGAACGTCTCTCCACATGCTCAGTTCTGAGAGATAAGTGTGTGTGAAAGCCGTCCTTCACCTAGCTTGAAGGGAACACAAAGTTTCTTTTCAGTTGCCAACTCCACTCCATACATATATATGGGGAGGTACAAGCTCCACCTCGGTTTTAAAGTGAAAACGGCAGGCACTTCAAACCGGCACTAGGAAACAGACTGAGAAACCAGAGTAAGGGTTTCTCCTGCAACCCGTTCCCTTGGTGCTGGATGAACGAACGTCTCTCCACATGCTCAGATCTGAGAGATAAGTGTGTGTGAAAGCCGTCCTTCACCTAGCTTGAAGGGAACACAAAGTTTCTTTTCAGTTGCCAACTCCACTCCATACATATATATGGGGAGGTCCAAGCTCCAACTCGGTTTTACAGTGAAAACGGCAGGCACTTCAAACCGGCACTAGGAAACAGACTGAGAAACCAGAGTAAGGGTTTCTCCTGCAACCCGTTCCCTTGGTGCTGGATGAACGAACGTCTCTCC
The DNA here is from genome assembly GCF_048564905.1 of Vicugna pacos. Lineage (NCBI taxonomy): Eukaryota > Metazoa > Chordata > Mammalia > Artiodactyla > Camelidae > Vicugna > Vicugna pacos. Next base: position 855,598 of record NW_027328795.1, read on the forward strand.
ACATGCTCAGTTCTGAGAGATAAGTGTGTGTGAAAGCCGTCCTTCACCTAGCTTGAAGGGAACACAAAGTTTCTTTTCAGTTGCCAACTCCACTCCATACATATATATGGGGAGGTACAAGCTCCACCTCGGTTTTACAGTGAAAACGGCAGGCACTTCAAACCGGCACTAGGAAACAGACTGAGAAACCAGAGTAAGGGTTTCTCCTGCAACCCGTTCCCTTGGTGCTGGATGAACGAACGTCTCTCCACATGCTCAGTTCTGAGGGATAAGTGTGTGTGAAAGCCGTCCTTCACCTAGCTTGAAGGGAACACAAAGTTTCTTTTCAGTTGCCAACTCCACTCCATACATATATATGGGGAGGTACAAGCTCCACCTCGGTTTTAAAGTGAAAACGGCAGGCACTTCAAACCGGCACTAGGAAACAGACTGAGAAACCAGAGTAAGGGTTTCTCCTGCAACCCGTTCCCTTGGTGCTGGATGAACGAACGTCTCTCCACATGCTCAGTTCTGAGAGATATGTGTGTGTGAAAGCCGTCCTTCACCTAGCTTGAAGGGAACACAAAGTTTCTTTTCAGTTGCCAACTCCACTCCATACATATATATGGGGAGGTTTAAGCTCCAACTCGGTTTTACAGTGAAAACGGCAGGCACTTCAAACCGGCACTAGGAAACAGACTGAGAAACCAGAGTAAGGGTTTCTCCTGCAACGCGTTCCCTTGGTGCTGGATGAACGAACGTCTCTCCACATGCTCAGTTCTGAGAGATAAGTGTGTGTGAAAGCCGTCCTTCACCTAGCTTGAAGGGAACACAAAGTTTCTTTTCAGTTGCCAACTCCACTCCATACATATATATGGGGAGGTACAAGCTCCACCTCGGTTTTACAGTGAAAACGGCAGGCAGTTCAAACCGGCACTAGGAAACAGACTGAGAAACCAGAGTAAGGGTTTCTCCTGCAACCCGTTCCCTTGGTGCTGGATGAACGAACGTCTCTCCACATGCTCAGTTCTGAGGGATAAGTGTGTGTGAAAGCCGTCCTTCACCTAGCTTGAAGGGAACACAAAGTTTCTTTTCAGTTGCCAACTCCACTCCATACATATATATGGGGAGGTACAAGCTCCACCTCGGTTTTAAAGTGAAAACGGCAGGCACTTCAAACCGGCACTAGGAAACAGACTGAGGAACCAGAGTAAGGGTTTCTCCTGCAACCCGTTCCCTTGGTGCTGGATGAACGAACGTCTCTCCACATGCTCAGTTCTGAGGGATAATTGTGTGTGAAAGCCGTCCTTCACCTAGCTTGAAGGGAACACAAAGTTTCTTTTCATTTGCCAACACCACTCCATACATATATATGGGGTGGTACAAGCTCCACCTCGGTTTTAAAGTGAAAACGGCAGGCACTTCAAACCGGCACTAGGAAACAGACTGAGAAACCAGAGTAAGGGTTTCTCCTGCAACCCGTTCCCTTGGTGCTGGATGAACGAACGTCTCTCCACATGCTCAGTTCTGAGAGATAAGTGTGTGTGAAAGCCGTCCTTCACCTAGCTTGAAGGGAACACAAAGTTTCTTTTCAGTTGCCAACTCCACTCCATACATATATATGGGGAGGTACAAGCTCCAACTCGGTTTTACAGTGAAAACGGCAGGCACTTCAAACCGGCACTAGGAAACAGACTGAGAAACCAGAGTAAGGGTTTCTCCTGCAACCCGTTCCCTTGGTGCTGGATGAACGAACGTCTCTCCACATGCTCAGTTCTGAGAGATAAGTGTGTGTGAAAGCCGTCCTTCACCTAGCTTGAAGGGAACACAAAGTTTCTTTTCAGTTGCCAACTCCACTCCATACATATATATGGGGAGGTACAAGCTCCACCTCGGTTTTAAAGTGAAAACGGCAGGCACTTCAAACCGGCACTAGGAAACAGACTGAGAAACCAGAGTAAGGGTTTCTCCTGCAACCCGTTCCCTTGGTGCTGGATGAACGAACGTCTCTCCACATGCTCAGTTCTGAGAGATAAGTGTGTGTGAAAGCCGTCCTTCACCTAGCTTGAAGGGAACACAAAGTTTCTTTTCAGTTGCCAACTCCACTCCATACATATATATGGGGAGGTACAAGCTCCACCTCGGTTTTAAAGTGAAAACGGCAGGCACTTCAAACCGGCACTAGGAAACAGACTGAGAAACCAGAGTAAGGGTTTCTCCTGCAACCCGTTCCCTTGGTGCTGGATGAACGAACGTCTCTCCACATGCTCAGTTCTGAGAGATAAGTGTGTGTGAAAGCCGTCCTTCACATAGCTTGAAGGGAACACAAAGTTTCTTTTCAGTTGCCAACTCCACTCCATACATATATATGGGGAGGTACAAGCTCCAACTCGGTTTTACAGTGAAAACGGCAGGCACTTCAAACCGGCACTAGGAAACAGACTGAGAAACCAGAGTAAGGGTTTCTCCTGCAACCCGTTCCCTTGGTGCTGGATGAACGAACGTCTCTCCACATGCTCAGTTCTGAGAGATAAGTGTGTGTGAAAGCCGTCCTTCACCTAGCTTGAAGGGAACACAAAGTTTCTTTTCAGTTGCCAACTCCACTCCATACATATATATGGGGAGGTACAAGCTCCACCTCGGTTTTACAGTGAAAACGGCAGGCACTTCAAACCGGCACTAGGAAACAGACTGAGAAACCAGAGTAAGGGTTTCTCCTGCAACCCGTTCCCTTGGTGCTGGATGAACGAACGTCTCTCCACATGCTCAGTTCTGAGGGATAAGTGTGTGTGAAAGCCGTCCTTCACCTAGCTTGAAGGGAACACAAAGTTTCTTTTAAGTTGCCAACTCCACTCCATACATATATATGGGGAGGTACAAGCTGACCTCGGTTTTAAAGTGAAAACGGCAGGCACTTCAAACCGGCACTAGGAAAGAGACTGAGAAACCAGAGTAAGGGTTTCTCCTGCAACCCGTTCCCTTGGTGCTGGATGAACGAACGTCTCTCCACATGCTCAGTTCTGAGGGATAAGTGTGTGTGAAAGCCGTCCTTCACCTAGCTTGAAGGGAACACAAAGTTTCTTTTCAGTTGCCAACTCCACTCCATACATATATATGGGGAGGTACAAGCTCCAACTCGGTTTTACAGTGAAAACGGCAGGCACTTCAAAACGGCACTAGGAAACAGACTGAGAAACCAGAGTAAGGGTTTCTCCTGCAACCCGTTCCCTTGGTGCTGGATGAACGAACGTCTCTCCACATGCTCAGTTCTGAGGGATATGTGTGTGTGAAAGCCGTCCTTCACCTAGCTTGAAGGGAACACAAAGTTTCTTTTCAGTTGCCAACTCCACTCCATACATATATACGGGGAGGTACAAGCTCCACCTCGGTTTTAAAGTGAAAACGGCAGGCACTTCAAACCGGCACTAGGAAACAGACTGAGAAACCAGAGTAAGGGTTTCTCCTGCAACCCGTTCCCTTGGTGCTGGATGAACGAACGTCTCTCCACATGCTCAGTTCTGAGGGATAAGTGTGTGTGAAAGCCGTCCTTCACCTAGCTTGAAGGGAACACAAAGTTTCTTTTCAGTTGCCAACTCCACTCCATACATATATATGGGGAGGTACAAGCTCCACCTCGGTTTTAAAGTGAAAACGGCAGGCACTTCAAACCGGCACTAGGAAACAGACTGAGAAACCAGAGTAAGGGTTTCTCCTGCAACCCGTTCCCTTGGTGCTGGATGAACGAACGTCTCTCCACATTCTCAGTTCTGAGAGATAAGTGTGTGTGAAAGCCGTCCTTCACCTAGCTTGAAGGGAACACAAAGTTTCTTTTCAGTTGCCAACTCCACTCCATACATATATATGGGGAGGTACAAGCTCCAACTCGGTTTTACAGTGAAAACGGCAGGCACTTCAAACCGGCACTAGGAAACAGACTGAGAAACCAGAGTAAGGGTATCTCCTGCAACCCGTTCCCTTGGTGCTGGATGAACGAACGTCTCTCCACATGCTCAGTTCTGAGAGATAAGTGTGTGTGAAAGCCGTCCTTCACCTAGCTTGAAGGGAACACAAAGTTTCTTTTCAGTTGCCAACTCCACTCCATACATATATATGGGGAGGTACAAGCTCCACCTCGGTTTTAAAGTGAAAACGGCAGGCACTTCAAACCGGCACTAGGAAAGAGACTGAGAAACCAGAGTAAGGGTTTCTCCTGCAACCCGTTCCCTTGGTGCTGGATGAACGAACGTCTCTCCACATGCTCAGTTCTGAGGGATAAGTGTGTGTGAAAGCCGTCCTTCACCTAGCTTGAAGGGAACACAAAGTTTCTTTTCAGTTGCCAACTCCACTCCATACATATATATGGGGAGGTACAAGCTCCAACTCGGTTTTACAGTGAAAAAGTCAGGCACTTCAAAACGGCACTAGGAAACAGACTGAGAAACCAGAGTAAGGGTTTCTCCTGCAACCCGTTCCCTTGGTGCTGGATGAACGAACGTCTCTCCACATGCTCAGTTCTGAGGGATATGTGTGTGTGAAAGCCGTCCTTCACCTAGCTTGAAGGGAACACAAAGTTTCTTTTCAGTTGCCAACTCCACTCCATACATATATACGGGGAGGTACAAGCTCCACCTCGGTTTTAAAGTGAAAACGGCAGGCACTTCAAACCGGCACTAGGAAACAGACTGAGAAACCAGAGTAAGGGTTTCTCCTGCAACCCGTTCCCTTTGTGCTGGATGAACGAACGTCTCTCCACATGCTCAGTTCTGAGGGATAAGTGTGTGTGAAAGCCGTCCTTCACCTAGCTTGAAGGGAACACAAAGTTTCTTTTCAGTTGCCAACTCCACTCCATACATATATATGGGGAGGTACAAGCTCCACCTCGGTTTTAAAGTGAAAACGGCAGGCACTTCAAACCGGCACTAGGAAACAGACTGAGAAACCAGAGTAAGGGTTTCTCCTGCAACCCGTTCCCTTGGTGCTGGATGAACGAACGTCTCTCCACATGCTCAGTTCTGAGAGATAAGTGTGTGTGAAAGCCGTCCTTCACCTAGCTTGAAGGGAACACAAAGTTTCTTTTCAGTTGCCAACTCCACTCCATACATATATATGGGGAGGTACAAGCTCCAACTCGGTTTTACAGTGAAAACGGCAGGCACTTCAAACCAGCACTAGGAAACAGACTGAGAAACCAGAGTAAGGGTATCTCCTGCAACCCGTTCCCTTGGTGCTGGATGAACGAACGTCTCTCCACATGCTCAGTTCTGAGAGATAAGTGTGTGTGAAAGCCGTCCTTCACCTAGCTTGAAGGGAACACAAAGTTTCTTTTCAGTTGCCAACTCCACTCCATACATATATATGGGGAGGTACAAGCTCCACCTCGGTTTTAAAGTGAAAACGGCAGGCACTTCAAACCGGCACTAGGAAACAGACTGAGAAACCAGAGTAAGGGTTTCTCCTGCAACCCGTTCCCTTGGTGCTGGATGAACGAACGTCTCTCCACATGCTCAGTTCTGAGAGATAAGTGTGTGTGAAAGCCGTCCTTCACCTAGCTTGAAGGGAACACAAAGTTTCTTTTCAGTTGCCAACTCCACTCCATATATATATATGGGGAGGTACAAGCTCCAACTCGGTTTTACAGTGAAAACGGCAGGCACTTCAAACCGGCACTAGGAAACAGACTGAGAAACCAGAGTAAGGGTTTCTCCTGCAACCCGTTCCCTTGGTGCTGGATGAACGAACGTCTCTCCACATGCTCAGTTCTGAGAGATAAGTGTGTGTGAAAGCCGTCCTTCACCTAGCTTGAAGGGAACACAAAGTTTCTTTTCAGTTGCCAACTCCACTCCATACATATATATGGGGAGGTACAAGCTCCACCTCGGTTTTACAGTGAAAACGGCAGGCACTTCAAACCGGCACTAGGAAACAGACTGAGAAACCAGAGTAAGGGTTTCTCCTGCAACCCGTTCCCTTGGTGCTGGATGAACGAACGTCTCTCCACATGCTCAGTTCTGAGAGATAAGTGTGTGTGAAAGCCGTCCTTCACCTAGCTTGAAGGGAACACAAAGTTTCTTTTCAGTTGCCAACTCCACTCCATACATATATATGGGGAGGTACAAGCTCCACCTCGGTTTTACAGTGAAAACGGCAGGCACTTCAAACCGGCACTAGGAAACAGACTGAGAAACCAGAGTAAGGGTTTCTCCTGCAACCCGTTCCCTTGGTGCTGGATGAACGAACGTCTCTCCACATGCTCAGTTCTGAGGGATAAGTGTGTGTGAAAGCCGTCCTTCACCTAGCTTGAAGGGAACACAAAGTTTCTTTTCAGTTGCCAACTCCACTCCATACATATATATGGGGAGGTACAAGCTCCACCTCGGTTTTACAGTGAAAACGGCAGGCACTTCAAACCGGCACTAGGAAACAGACTGAGAAAGCAGAGTAAGGGTTTCTCCTGCAACCCGTTCCCTTGGTGCTGGATGAACGAACGTCTCTCCACATGCTCAGTTCTGAGAGATAAGTGTGTGTGAAAGCCGTCCTTCACCTAGCTTGAAGGGAACACAAAGTTTCTTTTCAGTTGCCAACTCCACTCCATACATTTATATGGGGAGGTACAAGCTCCACCTCGGTTTTAAAGTGAAAACGGCAGGCACTTCAAACCGGCACTAGGAAACAGACTGAGAAACCAGAGTAAGGGTTTCTCCTGCAACCCGTTCCCTTGGTGCTGGATGAACGAACGTCTCTCCACATGCTCAGTTCTGAGGGATAATTGTGTGTGAAAGCCAACCTTCAGCTATCTTGAAGGGAACACAAAGTTTCTTTTCAGTTGCCAACTCCACTCCATACATATATATGGGGAGGTACAAGCTCCACCTAGGTTTTAAAGTGAAAACGGCAGGCACTTCAAACCGGCACTAGGAAACAGACTGAGAAACCAGAGTAAGTGTTTCTCCTGCAACCCGTTCCCTTGGTGCTGGATGAACGAACGTCTCTCCACATGCTCAGTTCTGAGAGATAAGTGTGTGTGAAAGCCGTCCTTCACCTAGCTTGAAGGGAACACAAAGTTTCTTTTCAGTTGCCAACTCCACTCCATACATATATATGGGGAGGTACAAGCTCCAACTCGATTTTACAGTGAAAACGGCAGGCACTTCAAACCGGCACTAGGAAACAGACTGAGAAACCAGAGTAAGGGTTTCTCCTGCAACCCGTTCCCTTGGTGCTGGATGAACGAACGTCTCTCCACATGCTCAGTTCTGAGAGATAAGTGTGTGTGAAAGCCGTCCTTCACCTAGCTTGAAGGGAACACAAAGTTTCTTTTCAGTTGCCAACTCCACTCCATACATATATATGGGGAGGTACAAGCTCCACCTCGGTTTTAAAGTGAAAACGGCAGGCACATCAAACCGGCACTAGGAAACAGACTGAGAAACCAGAGTAAGGGTTTCTCCTGCAACCCGTTCCCTTGGTGCTGGATGAACGAACGTCTCTCCACATGCTCAGTTCTGAGAGATAAGTGTGTGTGAAAGCCGTCCTTCACCTAGCTTGAAGGGAACACAAAGTTTCTTTTCAGTTGCCAACTCCACTCCATACATATATATGGGGAGGTACAAGCTCCAACTCGGTTTTACAGTGAAAACGGCAGGCACTTCAAACCGGCACTAGGAAACAGACTGAGAAACCAGAGTAAGGGTTTCCCCTGCAACCCGTTCCCTTGGTGCTGGATGAACGAACGTCTCTCCACATGCTCAGTTCTGAGAGATAAGTGTGTGTGAAAGCCGTCCTTCACCTAGCTTGAAGGGAACACAAAGTTTCTTTTCAGTTGCCAACTCCACTCCATACATATATATGGGGAGGTACAAGCTCCAACTCGGTTTTACAGTGAAAACGGCAGGCACTTCAAACCGGCACTAGGAAACAGACTGAGAAACCAGAGTAAGGGTTTCTCCTGCAACACGTTCCCTTGGTGCTGGATGAACGAACGTCTCTCCACATGCTCAGTTCTGAGAGATAAGTGTGTGTGAAAGCCGTCCTTCACCTAGCTTGAAGGGAACACAAAGTTTCTTTTCAGTTGCCAACTCCACTCCATACATATATATGGGGAGGTACAAGCTCCAACTCGGTTTTACAGTGAAAACGGCAGGCACTTCAAACCGGCTCTAGGAAACAGACTGAGAAACCAGAGTAAGGGTTTCTCCTGCAACCCGTTCCCTTGGTGCTGGATGAACGAACGTCTCTCCACATGCTCAGTTCTGAGAGATAAGTGTGTGTGAAAGCCGTCCTTCACCAAGCTTGAAGGGAACACAAAGTTTCTTTTCAGTTGCCAACTCCACTCCATACACATATATGGGGAGGTACAAGCTCCAACTCGGTTTTACAGTGAAAACGGCAGGCACTTCAAACCGGCACTAGGAAACAGACTGAGAAAGCAGAGTAAGGGTTTCTCCTGCAACCCGTTCCCTTGGTGCTGGATGAACGAACGTCTCTCCACATGCTCAGTTCTGAGGGATAATTGTGTGTGAAAGCCAACCTTCAGCTATCTTGAAGGGAACACAAAGTTTCTTTTCAGTTGCCAACTCCACTCCATACATATATATGGGGAGGTACAAGCTCCACCTCGGTTTTAAAGTGAAAACGGCAGGCACTTCAAACCGGCACTAGGAAACAGACTGAGAAACCAGAGTAAGTGTTTCTCCTGCAACCCGTTCCCTTGGTGCTGGATGAACGAACGTCTCTCCACATGCTCAGTTCTGAGAGATAAGTGTGTGTGAAAGCCGTCCTTCACCTAGCTTGAAGGGAACACAAAGTTTCTTTTCAGTTGCCAACTCCACTCCATACATATATATGGGGAGGTACAAGCTCCAACTCGGTTTTACAGTGAAAACGGCAGGCACTTCAAACCGGCACTAGGAAACAGACTGAGAAACCAGAGTAAGGGTTTCTCCTGCAACCCGTTCCCTTGGTGCTGGATGAACGAACGTCTCTCCACATGCTCAGTTCTGAGAGATAAGTGTGTGTGAAAGCCGTCCTTCACCTAGCTTGAAGGGAACACAAAGTTTCTTTTCAGTTGCCAACTCCACTCCATACATATATATGGGGAGGTACAAGCTCCACCTCGGTTTTAAAGTGAAAACGGCAGGCACTTCAAACCGGCACTAGGAAACAGACTGAGAAACCAGAGTAAGGGTTTCTCCTGCAACCCGTTCCCTTGGTGCTGGATGAACGAACGTCTCTCCACATGCTCAGTTCTGAGAGATAAGTGTGTGTGAAAGCCGTCCTTCACCTAGCTTGAAGGGAACACAAAGTTTCTTTTCAGTTGCCAACTCCACTCCATACATATATATGGGGAGGTACAAGCTCCAACTCGGTTTTACAGTGAAAACGGCAGGCACTTCAAACCGGCACTAGGAAACAGACTGAGAAACCAGAGTAAGGGTTTCTCCTGCAACCCGTTCCCTTGGTGCTGGATGAACGAACGTCTCTCCACATGCTCAGTTCTGAGAGATAAGTGTGTGTGAAAGCCGTCCTTCACCTAGCTTGAAGGGAACACAAAGTTTCTTTTCAGTTGCCAACTCCACTCCATACATATATATGGGGAGGTACAAGCTCCAACTCGGTTTTACAGTGAAAACGGCAGGCACTTCAAACCGGCACTAGGAAACAGACTGAGAAACCAGAGTAAGGGTTTCTCCTGCAACCCGTTCCCTTGGTGCTGGATGAACGAGCGTCTCTCCACATGCTCAGTTCTGAGAGATAAGTGTGTGTGAAAGCCGTCCTTCACCTAGCTTGAAGGGAACACAAAGTTTCTTTTCAGTTGCCAACTCCACTCCATACATATATATGGGGAGGTACAAGCTCCAACTCGGTTTTACAGTGGAAACGGCAGGCACTTCAAACCGGCTCTAGGAAACAGACTGAGAAACCAGAGTAAGGGTTTCTCCTGCAACCCGTTCCCTTGGTGCTGGATGAACGAACGTCTCTCCACATGCTCAGTTCTGAGAGATAAGTGTGTGTGAAAGCCGTCCTTCACCAAGCTTGAAGGGAACACAAAGTTTCTTTTCAGTTGCCAACTCCACTCCATACACATATATGGGGAGGTACAAGCTCCAACTCGGTTTTACAGTGAAAACGGCAGGCACTTCAAACCGGCACTAGGAAACAGACTGAGAAACCAGAGTAAGGGTTTCTCCTGCAACCCGTTCCCTTGGTGCTGGATGAACGAACGTCTCTCCACATGCTCAGTTCTGAGAGATAAGTGTGTGTGAAAGCCGTCCTTCACCTAGCTTGAAGGGAACACAAAGTTTCTTTTCAGTTGCCAACTCCACTCCATACATATATATGGGGAGGTACAAGCTCCACCTCGGTTTTAAAGTGAAAACGGCAGGCACTTCAAACCGGCACTAGGAAACAGACTGAGAAAGCAGAGTAAGGGTTTCTCCTGCAACCCGTTCCCTTGGTGCTGGATGAACGAAAGTCTCTCCACATGCTCAGTTCTGAGGGATAATTGTGTGTGAAAGCCAACCTTCAGCTAGCTTGAAGGGAACACAAAGTTTCTTTTCAGTTGCCAACTCCACTCCATACATATATATGGGGAGGTACAATCTCCACCTCGGTTTTAAAGTGAAAACGGCAGGCACTTCAAACCGGCACTAGGAAACAGACTGAGAAACCAGAGTAAGGGTTTCTCCTGCAACCCGTTCCCTTGGTGCTGGATGAACGAACGTCTCTCCACATGCTCAGTTCTGAGAGATAAGTGTGTGTGAAAGCCGTCCTTCACCTAGCTTGATGGGAACACAAAGTTTCTTTTCAGTTGCCAACTCCACTCCATACATATATATGGGGAGGTACAAGCTCCACCTCGGTTTTAAAGTGAAAACGGCAGGCACTTCAAACCGGCACTAGGAAACAGACTGAGAAACCAGAGTAAGGGTTTCTCCTGCAACCCGTTCCCTTGGTGCTGGATGAACGAACGTCTCTCCACATGCTCAGTTCTGAGAGATAAGTGTGTGTGAAAGCCGTCCTTCACCTAGCTTGAAGGGAACACAAAGTTTCTTTTCAGTTGCCAACTCCACTCCATACATATATATGGGGAGGTACAAGCTCCAACTCGGTTTTACAGTGAAAACGGCAGGCACTTCAAACCGGCACTAGGAAACAGACTGAGAAACCAGAGTAAGGGTTTCTCCTGCAACACGTTCCCTTGGTGCTGGATTAACGAACGTCTCTCCACATGCTCAGTTCTGAGAGATAAGTGTGTGTGAAAGCCGTCCTTCACCTAGCTTGAAGGGAACACAAAGTTTCTTTTCAGTTGCCAACTCCACTCCATACATATATATGGGGAGGTACAAGCTCCAACTCGGTTTTACAGTGAAAACGGCAGGCACTTCAAACCGGCACTAGGAAACAGACTGAGAAACCAGAGTAAGGGTTTCTCCTGCAACCCGTTCCCTTGGTGCTGGATGAACGAACGTCTCTCCACATGCTCAGTTCTGAGAGATAAGTGTGTGTGAAAGCCGTCCTTCACCAAGCTTGAAGGGAACACAAAGTTTCTTTTCAGTTGCCAACTCCACTCCATACGCATATATGGGGAGGTACAAGCTCCAACTCGGTTTTACAGTGAAAACGGCAGGCACTTCAAACCGGCACTAGGAAACAGACTGAGAAACCAGAGTAAGGGTTTCTCCTGCAACCCGTTCCCTTGGTGCTGGATGAACGAACGTCTCTCCACATGCTCAGTTCTGAGAGATAAGTGTGTGTGAAAGCCGTCCTTCACCTAGCTTGAAGGGAACACAAAGTTTCTTTTCAGTTGCCAACTCCACTCCATAAATATATATGGGGAGGTACAAGCTCCACCTCGGTTTTACAGTGAAAACGGCAGGCACTTCAAACCGGCACTAGGAAACAGACTGAGAAACCAGAGTAAGGGTTTCTCCTGCAACCCGTTCCCTTGGTGCTGGATGAACGAACGTCTCTCCACATGCTCAGTTCTGAGAGATAAGTGTGTGTGAAAGCCGTCCTTCACCTAGCTTGAAGGGAACACAAAGTTTCTTTTCAGTTGCCAACTCCACTCCATACATATATATGGGGAGGTACAAGCTCCAACTCGGTTTTACAGTGAAAACGGCAGGCACTTCAAACCGGCACTAGGAAACAGACTGAGAAAGCAGAGTAAGGGTTTCTCCTGCAACCCGTTCTCTTGGTGCTGGATGAACGAACGTCTTTCCACATGCTCAGTTCTGAGAGATAAGTGTGTGTGAAAGCCGTCCTTCACCTAGCTTGAAGGGAACACAAAGTTTCTTTACAGTTGCCAACTCCACTCCATACATATATATGGGGAGGTACAAGCTCCAACTCGGTTTTACAGTGAAAACGGCAGGCACTTCAAACCGGCACTAGGAAACAGACTGAGAAACCAGAGTAAGGGTCTCTCCTGCAACCCGTTCCCTTGGTGCTGGATGAACGAACGTCTCTCCACATGCTCAGTTCTGAGAGATAAGTGTGTGTGAAAGCCGTCCTTCACCTAGCTTGAAGGGAACACAAAGTTTCTTTTCAGTTGCCAACTCCACTCCATACACATACATGGGGAGGTACAAGCTCCAACTCGGTTTTACAGTGAAAACGGCAGGCACTTCAAACCGGCACTAGGAAACAGACTGAGAAACCAGAGTAAGGGTTTCTCCTGCAACCCGTTCCCTTGGTGCTGGATGAACGAACGTCTCTCCACATGCTCAGTTCTGAGGGATAAGTGTGTGTGAAAGCCGTCCTTCACCTAGCTTGAAGGGAACACAAAGTTTCTTTTCAGTTGCCAACTCCACTCCATACATATATATGGGGAGGTACAAGCTCCAACTCGGTTTTACAGTGAAAACGGCAGGCACTTCAAACCCACTAGGAAACAGACTGAGAAAGCAGAGTAAGGGTTTCTCCTGCAACCCGTTCCCTTGGTGCTGGATGAACGAACGTCTCTCCACATGCTCAGTTCTGAGAGATAAGTGTGTGTGAAAGCCGTCCTTCACCTAGCTTGAAGGGAACACAAATTTCTTTTCAGTTGCAAACTCCACTCCATACATATATATGGGGAGGTACAAGCTCCAACTCGGTTTTACAGTGAATACGGCAGGCACTTCAAACCGGCACTAGGAAACAGACTGAGAAACCAGAGTAAGGGTTTCTCCTGCAACCCGTTCCCTTGGTGCTGGATGAACGAACGTCTCTCCACATGCTCAGTTCTGAGAGATAAGTGTGTGTGAAAGCCGTCCTTCACCTAGCTTGAAGGGAACACAAAGTTTCTTTTCAGTTGCCAACTCCACTCCATACACATATATGGGGAGGTACAAGCTCCAACTCGGTTTTACAGTGAAAAAGGCAGGCACTTCAAACCGGCACTAGGAAACAGACTGAGAAACCAGAGTAAGGGTTTCTCCTGCAACCGGTTCCCTTGGTGCTGGATGAACGAACGTCTCTCCACATGCTCAGTTCTGAGAGATAAGTGTGTGTGAAAGCCGTCCTTCACCTAGCTTGAAGGGAACACAAAGTTTCTTTTCAGTTGCCAACTCCACTCCATACATATATATGGGGAGGTACAAGCTCCAACTCGGTTTTACAGTGAAAACGGCAGGCACTTCAAACCGGCACTAGGAAATAGACTGAGAAACCAGAGTAAGGGTTTCTCCTGCAACCCGTTCCCTTGGTGCTGGATGAACGAACGTCTCTCCACATGCTCATTTCTGAGAGATAAGTGTGTGTGAAAGCCGTCCTTCACCTAGCTTGAAGGGAACACAAAGTTTCTTTTCAGTTGCCAACTCCACTCCATACATATATATGGGGAGGTACAAGCTCCAACTCGGTTTTACAGTGAAAACGGCAGGCACTTCAAACCGGCACTAGGAAACAGACTGAGAAAGCAGTGTAAGGGTTTCTCCTGCAACCCGTTCCCTTGGTGCTGGATGAACGAACGTCTTTCCACATGCTCAGTTCTGAGAGATAAGTGTGTGTGAAAGCCGTCCTTCACCTAGCTTGAAGGGAACACAAAGTTTCTTTACAGTTGCCAACTCCATTCCATACATATATATGGGGAGGTACAAGCTCCAACTCGGTTTTACAGTGAAAACGGCAGGCACTTCAAACCGGCACTAGGAAACAGACTGAGAAACCAGAGTAAGGGTCTCTCCTGCAACCCGTTCCCTTGGTGCTGGATGAACGAACGTCTCTCCACATGCTCAGTTCTGAGAGATAAGTGTGTGTGAAAGCCGTCCTTCACCTAGCTTGAAGGGAACACAAAGTTTCTTTTCAGTTTCCAACTCCACTCCATACACATACATGGGGAGGTACAAGCTCCAACTCGGTTTTACAGTGAAAACGGCAGGCACTTCAAACCGGCACTAGGAAACAGACTGAGAAACCAGAGTAAGGTTTTCTCCTGCAACCCGTTCCCTTGGTGCTGGATGAACGAACGTCTCTCCACATGCTCAGTTCTGAGGGATAAGTGTGTGTGAAAGCCGTCCTTCACCTAGCTTGAAGGGAACACAAAGTTTCTTTTCAGTTGCCAACTCCACTCCATACATATATATGGGGAGGTACAAGCTCCAACTCGGTTTTACAGTGAAAACGGCAGGCACTTCAAACCCACTAGGAAACAGACTGAGAAAGCAGAGTAAGGGTTTCTCCTGCAACCCGTTCCCTTGGTGCTGGATGAACGAACGTTTCTCCACATGCTCAGTTCTGAGAGATAAGTGTGTGTGAAAGCCGTCCTTCACCTAGCTTGAAGGGAACACAAAGTTTCTTTTCAGTTGCCAACTCCACTCCATACATATATATGGGGAGGTACAAGCTCCAACTCGGTTTTACAGTGAACACGGCAGGCACTTCAAACCGGCACTAGGAAACAGAATGAGAAACCAGAGTAAGGGTTTCTCATGCAACCCGTTCCCTTTGTGTTGGATGAACGAACGTCTCTCCACATGCTCAGTTCTGAGAGATAAGTGTGTGTGAAAGCCGTCCTTCACCTAGCTTGAAGGGAACACAAAGTTTCTTTTCAGTTGCCAACTCCACTCCATACATATATATAGGGAGGTACAAGCTCCAACTCGGTTTTATAGTGAAAACGGCAGGCACTTCAAACCGGCACTAGGAAACAGACTGAGAAACCAGAGTAAGGATTTCTCCTGCAACCCGTTCCCTTGGTGCTGGATGAACGAACGTCTCTCCACATACTCAGTTCTGAGAGATAAGTGTGTGTGAAAGCCGTCCTTCACCTAGCTTGAAGGGAACACAAAGTTTCTTTTCAGTTGCCAACTCCACTCCATACATTTATATGGGGAGGTACAAGCTCCAACTCGGTTTTACAGTGAAAACGGCAGGCACTTCAAACCGGCACTAGGAAACAGACTGAGAAAGCAGAGTAAGGGTTTCTCCTGCAACCCGTTCCCTTGGTGCTGGATGAACGAACGTCTCTCCACATGCTCAGTTCTGAGGGATAAGTGTGTGTGGAAGCCGTCCTTCACCTAGCTTGAAGGGAACACAAAGTTTCTTTTCAGTTGCCAACTCCACTCCATACATATATATGGGGAGGTACAAGCTCCAACTCGGTTTTACAGTGAAAACGGCAGGCACTTCAAACCCACTAGGAAACAGACTGAGAAAGCAGAGTAAGGGTTTCTCCTGCAACCCGTTCCCTTGGTGCTGGATGAACGAACGTTTCTCCACATGCTCAGTTCTGAGAGATAAGTGTGTGTGAAAGCCGTCCTTCACCTAGCTTGAAGGGAACACAAAGTTTCTTTTCAGTTGCCAACTCCACTCCATACATATATATGGGGAGGTACAAGCTCCAACTCGGTTTTACAGTGAACACGGCAGGCACTTCAAACCGGCACTAGGAAACAGAATGAGAAACCAGAGTAAGGGTTTCTCATGCAACCCGTTCCCTTTGTGTTGGATGAACGAACGTCTCTCCACATGCTCAGTTCTGAGAGATAAGTGTGTGTGAAAGCCGTCCTTCACCTAGCTTGAAGGGAACACAAAGTTTCTTTTCAGTTGCCAACTCCACTCCATACATATATATAGGGAGGTACAAGCTCCAACTCGGTTTTATAGTGAAAACGGCAGGCACTTCAAACCGGCACTAGGAAACAGACTGAGAAACCAGAGTAAGGGTTTCTCCTGCAACCCGTTCCCTTGGTGCTGGATGAACGAACGTCTCTCCACATGCTCAGTTCTGAGAGATAAGTGTGTGTGAAAGCCGTCCTTCACCTAGCTTGAAGGGAACACAAAGTTTCTTTTCAGTTGCCAACTCCACTCCATACATTTATATGGGGAGGTACAAGCTCCAACTCGGTTTTACAGTGAAAACGGCAGGCACTTCAAACCGGCACTAGGAAACAGACTGAGAAAGCAGAGTAAGGGTTTCTCCTGCAACCCGTTCCCTTGGTGCTGGATGAACGAACGTCTCTCCACATGCTCAGTTCTGAGAGATAAGTGTGTGTGAAAGCCGTCCTTCACCTAGCTTGAAGGGAACACAAAGTTTCTTTTCAGTTGCCAACTCCACTCCATACATATATATGGGGAGGTACAAGCTCCAACTCGGTTTTACAGTGAAAACGGCAGGCACTTCAAACCGGCACTAGGAAACAGACTGAGAAAGCAGAGTAAGGGTTTCTCCTGCAACCCGTTCCCTTGGTGCTGGATGAACGAACGTCTCTCCACATGCTCAGTTCTGAGAGATAAGTGTGTGTGAAAGCCGTCCTTCACCTAGCTTGAAGGGAACACAAAGTTTCTTTTCAGTTGCCAACTCCACTCCATACATATATATGGGGAGGTACAAGCTCCAACTCGGTTTTACAGTGAAAACGGCATGCACTTCAAACCGGCACTAGGAAACAGACTGAGAAAGCAGAGTAAGGGTTTCTCCTGCAACCCGTTCCCTTGGTGCTGGATGAACGAACGTCTCTCCACATGCTCATTTCTGAGAGATAAGTGTGTGTGAAAGCCGTCCTTCACCTAGCTTGAAGGGAACACAAAGTTTCTTTTCAGTTGCCAACTCCACTCCATACATATATATGGGGAGGTACAAGCTCCAACTCGGTTTTACAGTGAAAACGGCAGGCACTTCAAACCGGCACTAGGAAACAGACTGAGAAAGCAGAGTAAGGGTTTCTCCTGCAACCCGTTCCCTTGGTGCTGGATGAACGAACGTCTCTCCACATGCTCAGTTCTGAGAGATAAGTGTGTGTGAAAGCCGTCCTTCACCTAGCTTGAAGGGAACACAAAGTTTCTTTTCATTTGCCAACTCCACTCCATACATATATATGGGGAGGTACAAGCTCCAACTCGGTTTTACAGTGAAAACGGCAGGCACTTCAAACCGGCACTAGGAAACAGACTGAGAAACCAGAGTAAGGGTTTCTCCTGCAACCCGTTCCCTTGGTGCTGGATGAACGAACGTCTTTCCACATGCTCAGTTCTGAGAGATAAGTGTGTGTGAAAGCCGTCCTTCACCTAGCTTGAAGGGAACACAAAGTTTCTTTACAGTTGCCAACTCCACTCCATACATATATATGGGGAGGTACAAGCTCCAACTCGGTTTTACAGTGAAAACGGCAGGCACTTCAAACCGGCACTAGGAAACAGACTGAGAAACCAGAGTAAGGGTCTCTCCTGCAAACCGTTCCCTTGGTGCTGGATGAACGAACGTCTCTCCACATGCTCAGTTCTGAGAGATAAGTGTGTGTGAAAGCCGTCCTTCACCTAGCTTGAAGGGAACACAAAGTTTCTTTTCAGTTGCCAACTCCACTCCATACATATACATGGGGAGGTACAAGCTCCAACTCGGTTTTACAGTGAAAACGGCAGGCACTTCAAACCGGCACTAGGAAACAGACTGAGAAACCAGAGTAAGGGTTTCTCCTGCAACCCGTTCCCTTGGTGCTGGATGAACGAACGTCTCTCCACATGCTCAGTTCTGAGGGATAAGTGTGTGTGAAAGCCGTCCTTCACCTAGCTTGAAGGGAACACAAAGTTTCTTTTCAGTTGCAAACTCCACTCCATACATATATATGGGGAGGTACAAGCTCCAACTCGGTTTTACAGTGAAAACGGCAGGCACTTCAAACCCACTAGGAAACAGACTGAGAAACCAGAGTAAGGGTTTCTCCTGCAACCCGTTCCCTTGGTGCTGGATGAACGAACGTCTCTCCACATGCTCAGTTCTGAGAGATAAGTGTGTGTGAAAGCCGTCCTTCACCTAGCTTGAAGGGAACACAAAGTTTCTTTTCAGTTGCCAACTCCACTCCATACATATATATGGGGAGGTACAAGCTCCAACTCGGTTTTACAGTGAAAACGGCAGGCACTTCAAACCGGCACTAGGAAACAGACTGAGAAAGCAGAGTAAGGGTTTCTCCTGCAACCCGTTCCCTTGGTGCTGGATGAACGAACGTCTCTCCACATGCTCATTTCTGAGAGATAAGTGTGTGTGAAAGCCGTCCTTCACCTAGCTTGAAGGGAACACAAAGTTTCTTTTCAGTTGCCAACTCCACTCCATACATATATATGGGGAGGTACAAGCTCCAACTCGGTTTTACAGTGAAAACGGCAGGCACTTCAAACCGGCACTAGGAAACAGACTGAGAAAGCAGTGTAAGGGTTTCTCCTGCAACCCGTTCCCTTGGTGCTGGATGAACGAACGTCTTTCCACATGCTCAGTTCTGAGAGATAAGTGTGTGTGAAAGCCGTCCTTCACCTAGCTTGAAGGGAACACAAAGTTTCTTTACAGTTGCCAACTCCACTCCATGCATATATATGGGGAGGTACAAGCTCCAACTCGGTTTTACAGTGAAAACGGCAGGCACTTCAAACCGGCACTAGGAAACAGACTGAGAAACCAGAGTAAGGGTCTCTCCTGCAACCCGTTCCCTTGGTGCAGGATGAACGAACGTCTCTCCACATGCTCAGTTCTGAGAGATAAGTGTGTGTGAAAGCCGTCCTTCACCTAGCTTGAAGGGAACACAAAGTTTCTTTTCAGTTTCCAACTCCACTCCATACACATACATGGGGAGGTACAAGCTCCAACTCGGTTTTACAGTGAAAACGGCAGGCACTTCAAACCGGCACTAGGAAACAGAC
Source organism: Vicugna pacos (assembly GCF_048564905.1). Lineage (NCBI taxonomy): Eukaryota > Metazoa > Chordata > Mammalia > Artiodactyla > Camelidae > Vicugna > Vicugna pacos. The sequence continues at coordinate 874,693 of NW_027328795.1, forward strand.
TGAGAAACCAGAGTAAGGTTTTCTCCTGCAACCCGTTCCCTTGGTGCTGGATGAACGAACGTCTCTCCACATGCTCAGTTCTGAGGGATAAGTGTGTGTGAAAGCCGTCCTTCACCTAGCTTGAAGGGAACACAAAGTTTCTTTTCAGTTGCCAACTCCACTCCATACATATATATGGGGAGGTACAAGCTCCAACTCGGTTTTACAGTGAAAACGGCAGGCACTTCAAACCCACTAGGAAACAGACTGAGAAAGCAGAGTAAGGGTTTCTCCTGCAACCCGTTCCCTTGGTGCTGGATGAACGAACGTTTCTCCACATGCTCAGTTCTGAGAGATAAGTGTGTGTGAAAGCCGTCCTTCACCTAGCTTGAAGGGAACACAAAGTTTCTTTTCAGTTGCCAACTCCACTCCATACATATATATGGGGAGGTACAAGCTCCAACTCGGTTTTATAGTGAAAACGGCAGGCACTTCAAACCGGCACTAGGAAACAGACTGAGAAACCAGAGTAAGGGTTTCTCCTGCAACCCGTTCCCTTGGTGCTGGATGAACGAACGTCTCTCCACATGCTCAGTTCTGAGAGATAAGTGTGTGTGAAAGCCGTCCTTCACCTAGCTTGAAGGGAACACAAAGTTTCTTTTCAGTTGCCAACTCCACTCCATACATTTATATGGGGAGGTACAAGCTCCAACTCGGTTTTACAGTGAAAACGGCAGGCACTTCAAACCGGCACTAGGAAACAGACTGAGAAAGCAGAGTAAGGGTTTCTCCTGCAACCCGTTCCCTTGGTGCTGGATGAACGAACGTCTCTCCACATGCTCAGTTCTGAGGGATAAGTGTGTGTGAAAGCCGTCCTTCACCTAGCTTGAAGGGAACACAAAGTTTCTTTTCAGTTGCCAACTCCACTCCATACATATATATGGGGAGGTACAAGCTCCAACTCGGTTTTACAGTGAAAACGGCAGGCACTTCAAACCCACTAGGAAACAGACTGAGAAAGCAGAGTAAGGGTTTCTCCTGCAACCCGTTCCCTTGGTGCTGGATGAACGAACGTTTCTCCACATGCTCAGTTCTGAGAGATAAGTGTGTGTGAAAGCCGTCCTTCACCTAGCTTGAAGGGAACACAAAGTTTCTTTTCAGTTGCCAACTCCACTCCATACATATATATGGGGAGGTACAAGCTCCAACTCGGTTTTACAGTGAAAACGGTAGGCACTTCAAACCGGCACTAGGAAACAGACTGAGAAAGCAGAGTAAGGGTTTCTCCTGCAACCCGTTCCCTTGGTGCTGGATGAACGAACGTCTCTCCACATGCTCAGTTCTGAGAGATAAGTGTGTGTGAAAGCCGTCCTTCACCTAGCTTGAAGGGAACACAAAGTTTCTTTTCAGTTGCCAACTCCACTCCATACATATATATGGGGAGGTACAAGCTCCAACTCGGTTTTACAGTGAAAACGGCAGGCACTTCAAACCGGCACTAGGAAACAGACTGAGAAAGCAGAGTAAGGGTTTCTCCTGCAACCCGTTCCCTTGGTGCTGGATGAACGAAAGTCTCTCCACATGCTCAGTTCTGAGAGATAAGTGTGTGTGAAAGCCGTCCTTCACCTAGCTTGAAGGGAACACAAAGTTTCTTTTCAGTTGCCAACTCCACTCCATACATATATATGGGGAGGTACAAGCTCCAACTCGGTTTTACAGTGAAAACGGCATGCACTTCAAACCGGCACTAGGAAACAGACTGAGAAAGCAGAGTAAGGGTTTCTCCTGCAACCCGTTCCCTTGGTGCTGGATGAACGAACGTCTCTCCACATGCTCATTTCTGAGAGATAAGTGTGTGTGAAAGCCGTCCTTCACCTAGCTTGAAGGGAACACAAAGTTTCTTTTCAGTTGCCAACTCCACTCCATACATATATATGGGGAGGTACAAGCTCCAACTCGGTTTTACAGTGAAAACGGCAGGCACTTCAAACCGGCACTAGGAAACAGACTGAGAAAGCAGAGTAATGGTTTCTCCTGCAACCCGTTCCCTTGGTGCTGGATGAACGAACGTCTCTCCACATGCTCAGTTCTGAGAGATAAGTGTGTGTGAAAGCCGTCCTTCACCTAGCTTGAAGGGAACACAAAGTTTCTTTTCATTTGCCAACTCCACTCCATACATATATATGGGGAGGTACAAGCTCCAACTCGGTTTTACAGTGAAAACGGCAGGCACTTCAAACCGGCACTAGGAAACAGACTGAGAAACCAGAGTAAGGGTTTCTCCTGCAACCCGTTCCCTTGGTGCTGGATGAACGAACGTCTTTCCACATGCTCAGTTCTGAGAGATAAGTGTGTGTGAAAGCCGTCCTTCACCTAGCTTGAAGGGAACACAAAGTTTCTTTACAGTTGCCAACTCCACTCCATACATATATATGGGGAGGTACAAGCTCCAACTCGGTTTTACAGTGAAAACGGCAGGCACTTCAAACCGGCACTAGGAAACAGACTGAGAAACCAGAGTAAGGGTCTCTCCTGCAACCCGTTCCCTTGGTGCTGGATGAACGAACGTCTCTCCACATGCTCAGTTCTGAGAGATAAGTGTGTGTGAAAGCCGTCCTTCACCTAGCTTGAAGGGAACACAAAGTTTCTTTTCAGTTGCCAACTCCACTCCATACATATACATGGGGAGGTACAAGCTCCAACTCGGTTTTACAGTGAAAACGGCAGGCACTTCAAACCGGCACTAGGAAACAGACTGAGAAACCAGAGTAAGGGTTTCTCCTGCAACCCGTTCCCTTGGTGCTGGATGAACGAACGTCTCTCCACATGCTCAGTTCTGAGGGATAAGTGTGTGTGAAAGCCGTCCTTCACCTAGCTTGAAGGGAACACAAAGTTTCTTTTCAGTTGCCAACTCCACTCCATACATATATATGGGGAGGTACAAGCTCCAACTCGGTTTTACAGTGAAAACGGCAGGCACTTCAAACCCACTAGGAAACAGACTGAGAAACCAGAGTAAGGGTTTCTCCTGCAACCCGTTCCCTTGGTGCTGGATGAACGAACGTCTCTCCACATGCTCAGTTCTGAGAGATAAGTGTGTGTGAAAGCCGTCCTTCACCTAGCTTGAAGGGAACACAAAGTTTCTTTTCAGTTGCCAACTCCACTCCATACATATATATGGGGAGGTACAAGCTCCAACTCGGTTTTACAGTGAAAACGGCAGGCACTTCAAACCGGCACTAGGAAACAGACTGAGAAAGCAGAGTAAGGGTTTCTCCTGCAACCCGTTCCCTTGGTGCTGGATGAACGAACGTCTCTCCACATGCTCAGTTCTGAGAGATAAGTGTGTGTGAAAGCCGTCCTTCACCTAGCTTGAAGGGAACACAAAGTTTCTTTTCAGTTGCCAACTCCACTCCATACATATATATGGGGAGGTACAAGCTCCAACTCGGTTTTACAGTGAAAACGGCAGGCACTTCAAACCGGCACTAGGAAACAGAATGAGAAACCAGAGTAAGGTTTTCTCATGCAACCCGTTCCCTTGGTGTTGGATGAACGAACGTCTCTCCACATGCTCAGTTCTGAGAGATAAGTGTGTGTGAAAGCCGTCCTTCACCTAGCTTGAAGGGAACACAAAGTTTCTTTTCAGTTGCCAACTCCACTCCATACATATATATGGGGAGGTACAAGCTCCAACTCGGTTTTACAGTGAAAACGGCAGGCACTTCAAACCGGCACTAGGAAACAGACTGAGAAAGCAGAGTAAGGGTTTCTCCTGCAACCCGTTCCCTTGGTGCTGGATGAACGAACGTCTCTCCACATGCTCAGTTCTGAGAGATAAGTGTGTGTGAAAGCCGTCCTTCACCTAGCTTGAAGGGAACACAAAGTTTCTTTTCAGTTGCCAACTCCACTCCATACATATATATGGGGAGGTACAAGCTCCAACTCGGTTTTACAGTGAAAACGGCAGGCACTTCAAACCGGCACTAGGAAACAGACTGAGAAACCAGAGTAATGGTTTCTCATGCAACCCGTTCCCTTGGTGTTGGATGAACGAACGTCTCTCCACATGCTCAGTTCTGAGAGATATGTGTGTGTGAAAGCCGTCCTTCACCTATATTGAAGGGAACACAAAGTTTCTTTTCAGTTGCCAACTCCACTCCATACATATATATGGGGAGGTACAAGCTCCAACTCGGTTTTACAGTGAAAACGGCAGGCACTTCAAACCGGCACTAGGAAACAGACTGAGAAACCAGAGTAAGGGTTTCTCCTGCAACCCGTTCCCTTGGTGCTGGATGAACGAACGTCTCTCCACATGCTCAGTTCTGAGAGATAAGTGTGTGTGAAAGCCGTCCTTCACCTAGCTTGAAGGGAACACAAAGTTTCTTTTCAGTTGCCAACCCCACTCCATACGTATATATGGGGAGGTACAAGCTCCAACTCGGTTTTACAGTGAAAACGGCAGGCACTTCAAACCGGCACTAGGAAACAGACTGAGAAACCAGAGTAAGGTTTTCTCCTGCAACCCGTTCCCTTGGTGCTGGATGAACGAACGTCTCTCCACATGCTCAGTTCTGAGGGATAAGTGTGTGTGAAAGCCGTCCTTCACCTAGCTTGAAGGGAACACAAAGTTTCTTTTCAGTTGCCAACTCCACTCCATACATATATATGGGGAGGTACAAGCTCCAACTCGGTTTTACAGTGAAAACGGCAGGCACTTCAAACCCACTAGGAAACAGACTGAGAAAGCAGAGTAAGGGTTTCTCCTGCAACCCGTTCCCTTGGTGCTGGATGAACGAACGTTTCTCCACATGCTCAGTTCTGAGAGATAAGTGTGTGTGAAAGCCGTCCTTCACCTAGCTTGAAGGGAACACAAAGTTTCTTTTCAGTTGCCAACTCCACTCCATACATATATATGGGGAGGTACAAGCTCCAACTCGGTTTTACAGTGAACACGGCAGGCACTTCAAACCGGCACTAGGAAACAGAATGAGAAACCAGAGTAAGGGTTTCTCATGCAACCCGTTCCCTTTGTGTTGGATGAACGAACGTCTCTCCACATGCTCAGTTCTGAGAGATAAGTGTGTGTGAAAGCCGTCCTTCACCTAGCTTGAAGGGAACACAAAGTTTCTTTTCAGTTGCCAACTCCACTCCATACATATATATAGGGAGGTACAAGCTCCAACTCGGTTTTATAGTGAAAACGGCAGGCACTTCAAACCGGCACTAGGAAACAGACTGAGAAAGCAGAGTAAGGGTTTCTCCTGCAACCCGTTCCCTTGGTGCTGGATGAACGAACGTCTCTCCACATGCTCAGTTCTGAGAGATAAGTGTGTGTGAAAGCCGTCCTTCACCTAGCTTGAAGGGAACACAAAGTTTCTTTTCAGTTGCCAACTCCACTCCATACATTTATATGGGGAGGTACAAGCTCCAACTCGGTTTTACAGTGAAAACGGCAGGCACTTCAAACCGGCACTAGGAAACAGACTGAGAAAGCAGAGTAAGGGTTTCTCCTGCAACCCGTTCCCTTGGTGCTGGATGAACGAACGTCTCTCCAGATGCTCAGTTCTGAGGGATAAGTGTGTGTGAAAGCCGTCCTTCACCTAGCTTGAAGGGAACACAAAGTTTCTTTTCAGTTGCCAACTCCACTCCATACATATATATGGGGAGGTACAAGCTCCAACTCGGTTTTACAGTGAAAACGGCAGGCACTTCAAACCCACTAGGAAACAGACTGAGAAAGCAGAGTAAGGGTTTCTCCTGCAACCCGTTCCCTTGGTGCTGGATGAACGAACGTTTCTCCACATGCTCAGTTCTGAGAGATAAGTGTGTGTGAAAGCCGTCCTTCACCTAGCTTGAAGGGAACACAAAGTTTCTTTTCAGTTGCCAACTCCACTCCATACATATATATGGGGAGGTACAAGCTCCAACTCGGTTTTACAGTGAACACGGCAGGCACTTCAAACCGGCACTAGGAAACAGAATGAGAAACCAGAGTAAGGGTTTCTCATGCAACCCGTTCCCTTTGTGTTGGATGAACGAACGTCTCTCCACATGCTCAGTTCTGAGAGATAAGTGTGTGTGAAAGCCGTCCTTCACCTAGCTTGAAGGGAACACAAAGTTTCTTTTCAGTTGCCAACTCCACTCCATACATATATATAGGGAGGTACAAGCTCCAACTCGGTTTTATAGTGAAAACGGCAGGCACTTCAAACCGGCACTAGGAAACAGACTGAGAAACCAGAGTAAGGGTTTCTCCTGCAACCCGTTCCCTTGGTGCTGGATGAACGAACGTCTCTCCACATGCTCAGTTCTGAGAGATAAGTGTGTGTGAAAGCCGTCCTTCACCTAGCTTGAAGGGAACACAAAGTTTCTTTTCAGTTGCCAACTCCACTCCATACATATATATGGGGAGGTACAAGCTCCAACTCGGTTTTACAGTGAAAACGGCAGGCACTTCAAACCGGCACTAGGAAACAGACTGAGAAAGCAGAGTAAGGGTTTCTCCTGCAACCCGTTCCCTTGGTGCTGGATGAACGAACGTCTCTCCACATGCTCAGTTCTGAGAGATAAGTGTGTGTGAAAGCCGTCCTTCACCTAGCTTGAAGGGAACACAAAGTTTCTTTTCAGTTGCCAACTCCACTCCATACATATATATGGGGAGGTACAAGCTCCAACTCGGTTTTACAGTGAAAACGGCATGCACTTCAAACCGGCACTAGGAAACAGACTGAGAAAGCAGAGTAAGGGTTTCTCCTGCAACCCGTTCCCTTGGTGCTGGATGAACGAACGTCTCTCCACATGCTCATTTCTGAGAGATAAGTGTGTGTGAAAGCCGTCCTTCACCTAGCTTGAAGGGAACACAAAGTTTCTTTTCAGTTGCCAACTCCACTCCATACATATATATGGGGAGGTACAAGCTCCAACTCGGTTTTACAGTGAACACGGCAGGCACTTCAAACCGGCACTAGGAAACAGAATGAGAAACCAGAGTAAGGGTTTCTCATGCAACCCGTTCCCTTTGTGTTGGATGAACGAACGTCTCTCCACATGCTCAGTTCTGAGAGATAAGTGTGTGTGAAAGCCGTCCTTCACCTAGCTTGAAGGGAACACAAAGTTTCTTTTCAGTTGCCAACTCCACTCCATACATATATATAGGGAGGTACAAGCTCCAACTCGGTTTTATAGTGAAAACGGCAGGCACTTCAAACCGGCACTAGGAAACAGACTGAGAAACCAGAGTAAGGGTTTCTCCTGCAACCCGTTCCCTTGGTGCTGGATGAACGAACGTCTCTCCACATGCTCAGTTCTGAGAGATAAGTGTGTGTGAAAGCCGTCCTTCACCTAGCTTGAAGGGAACACAAAGTTTCTTTTCAGTTGCCAACTCCACTCCATACATATATATGGGGAGGTACAAGCTCCAACTCGGTTTTACAGTGAAAACGGCAGGCACTTCAAACCGGCACTAGGAAACAGACTGAGAAAGCAGAGTAAGGGTTTCTCCTGCAACCCGTTCCCTTGGTGCTGGATGAACGAACGTCTCTCCACATGCTCAGTTCTGAGAGATAAGTGTGTGTGAAAGCCGTCCTTCACCTAGCTTGAAGGGAACACAAAGTTTCTTTTCAGTTGCCAACTCCACTCCATACATATATATGGGGAGGTACAAGCTCCAACTCGGTTTTACAGTGAAAACGGCATGCACTTCAAACCGGCACTAGGAAACAGACTGAGAAAGCAGAGTAAGGGTTTCTCCTGCAACCCGTTCCCTTGGTGCTGGATGAACGAACGTCTCTCCACATGCTCATTTCTGAGAGATAAGTGTGTGTGAAAGCCGTCCTTCACCTAGCTTGAAGGGAACACAAAGTTTCTTTTCAGTTGCCAACTCCACTCCATACATATATATGGGGAGGTACAAGCTCCAACTCGGTTTTACAGTGAAAACGGCAGGCACTTCAAACCGGCACTAGGAAACAGACTGAGAAAGCAGAGTAAGGGTTTCTCCTGCAACCCGTTCCCTTGGTGCTGGATGAACGAACGTCTCTCCACATGCTCAGTTCTGAGAGATAAGTGTGTGTGAAAGCCGTCCTTCACCTAGCTTGAAGGGAACACAAAGTTTCTTTTCATTTGCCAACTCCACTCCATACATATATATGGGGAGGTTCAAGCTCCAACTCGGTTTTACAGTGAAAACGGCAGGCACTTCAAACCGGCACTAGGAAACAGACTGAGAAACCAGAGTAAGGGTTTCTCCTGCAACCCGTTCCCTTGGTGCTGGATGAACGAACGTCTTTCCACATGCTTAGTTCTGAGAGATAAGTGTGTGTGAAAGCCGTCCTTCACCTAGCTTGAAGGGAACACAAAGTTTCTTTACAGTTGCCAACTCCACTCCATACATATATATGGGGAGGTACAAGCTCCAACTCGGTTTTACAGTGAAAACGGCAGGCACTTCAAACCGGCACTAGGAAACAGACTGAGAAACCAGAGTAAGGGTCTCTCCTGCAACCCGTTCCCTTGGTGCTGGATGAACGAACGTCTCTCCACATGCTCAGTTCTGAGAGATAAGTGTGTGTGAAAGCCGTCCTTCACCTAGCTTGAAGGGAACACAAAGTTTCTTTTCAGTTGCCAACTCCACTCCATACATATACATGGGGAGGAACAAGCTCCAACTCGGTTTTACAGTGAAAACGGCAGGCACTTCAAACCGGCACTAGGAAACAGACTGAGAAACCAGAGTAAGGGTTTCTCCTGCAACCCGTTCCCTTGGTACTGGATGAACGAACGTCTCTCCACATGCTCAGTTCTGAGGGATAAGTGTGTGTGAAAGCCGTCCTTCACCTAGCTTGAAGGGAACACAAAGTTTCTTTTCAGTTGCCAACTCCACTCCATACATATATATGGGGAGGTACAAGCTCCAACTCGGTTTTACAGTGAAAACGGCAGGCACTTCAAACCCACTAGGAAACAGACTGAGAAACCAGAGTAAGGGTTTCTCCTGCAACCCGTTCCCTTGGTGCTGGATGAACGAACGTCTCTCCACATGCTCAGTTCTGAGAGATAAGTGTGTGTGAAAGCCGTCCTTCACCTAGCTTGAAGGGAACACAAAGTTTCTTTTCAGTTGCCAACTCCACTCCATACATATATATGGGGAGGTACAAGCTCCAACTCGGTTTTACAGTGAAAACGGCAGGCACTTCAAACCGGCACTAGGAAACAGACTGAGAAAGCAGAGTAAGGGTTTCTCCTGCAACCCGTTCCCTTGGTGCTGGATGAACGAACGTCTCTCCACATGCTCAGTTCTGAGAGATAAGTGTGTGTGAAAGCCGTCCTTCACCTAGCTTGAAGGGAACACAAAGTTTCTTTTCAGTTGCCAACTCCACTCCATACATATATATGGGGAGGTACAAGCTCCAACTCGGTTTTACAGTGAAAACGGCAGGCACTTCAAACCGGCACTAGGAAACAGAATGAGAAACCAGAGTAAGGTTTTCTCATGTAACCCGATCCCTTGGTGTTGGATGAACGAACGTCTCTCCACATGCTCAGTTCTGAGAGATAAGTGTGTGTGAAAGCCGTCCTTCACCTAGCTTGAAGGGAACACAAAGTTTCTTTTCAGTTGCCAACTCCACTCCATACATATATATGGGGAGGTACAAGCTCCAACTCGGTTTTACAGTGAAAACGGCAGGCACTTCAAACCGGCACTAGGAAACAGACTGAGAAACCAGAGTAATGGTTTCTCATGCAACCCGTTCCCTTGGTGTTGGATGAACGAACGTCTCTCCACATGCTCAGTTCTGAGAGATATGTGTGTGTGAAAGCCGTCCTTCACCTATATTGAAGGGAACACAAAGTTTCTTTTCAGTTGCCAACTCCACTCCATACATATATATGGGGAGGTACAAGCTCCAACTCGGTTTTACAGTGAAAACGGCAGGCACTTCAAACCGGCACTAGGAAACAGACTGAGAAACCAGAGTAAGGGTTTCTCCTGCAACCCGTTCCCTTGGTGCTGGATGAACGAACGTCTCTCCACATGCTCAGTTCTGAGAGATAAGTGTGTGTGAAAGCCGTCCTTCACCTAGCTTGAAGGGAACACAAAGTTTCTTTTCAGTTGCCAACCCCACTCCATACGTATATATGGGGAGGTACAAGCTCCAACTCGGTTTTACAGTGAAAACGGCAGGCACATCAAACCGGCACTAGGAAACAGACTGAGAAACCAGAGTAAGTGTTTCTCCTGCAACCCGTTCCCTTGGTACTGGATGAACGAACGTCTCTCCACATGCTCAGTTCTGAGAGATAAGTGTGTGTGAAAGCCGTCCTTCACCTAGCTTGTAGGGAACACAAAGTTTCTTTTCAGTTGCCAACTCCACTCCATACATATATATGGGGAGGTACAAGCTCCAACTCGGTTTTACAGTGAAAACGGCAGGCACTTCAAACCGGCACTAGGAAACAAACTGAGAAAGCAGAGTAAGGGTTTCTCCTGCAACCCGTTCCCTTGGTGCTGGATGAACGAACGTCTCTCCACATGCTCAGTTCTGAGAGATAAGTGTGTGTGAAAGCCGTCCTTCACCTAGCTTGAAGGGAACACAAAGTTTCTTTTCAGTTGCCAACTCCACTCCATACATATATATGGGGAGGTACAAGCTCCAACTCGGTTTTACAGTGAAAACGGCAGGCACTTCAAACCGGCACTAGGAAACAGACTGAGAAACCAGAGTAAGGGTTTCTCCTGCAACCCGTTCCCTTGGTGCTGGATGAACGAACGTCTCTCCACATGCTCAGTTCTGAGAGATAAGTGTGTGTGAAAGCCGTCCTTCACCTAGCTTGAAGGGAACACAAAGTTTCTTTTCAGTTGCCAACTCCACTCCTTACATATATATGGGGAGGTACAAGCTCCAACTCGGTTTTACAGTGAAAACGGCAGGCACTTCAAACCGGCACTAGGAAACAGACTGAGAAAGCAGAGTAAGGGTTTCTCCTGCAACCCGATCCCTTGGTGCTGGATGAACGAACGTCTCTCCACATGCTCAGTTCTGAGAGATAAGTGTGTGTGAAAGCCGTCCTTCACCTAACTTGAAGGGAACACAAAATTTCTTTTCAGTTGCCAACTCCACTCCATACATATATATGGGGAGGTACAAGCTCCAACTCGGTTTTACAGTGAAAACGGCAGGCACTTCAAACCGGCACTAGGAAACAGACTGAGAAAGCAGAGTAAGGGTTTCTCCTGCAACCCGTTCCCTTGGTGCTGGATGAACGAACGTCTCTCCACATGCTCAGTTCTGAGAGATAAGTGTGTGTGAAAGCCGTCCTTCACCTAGCTTGAAGGGAACACAAAGTTTCTTTTCAGTTGCCAACTCCACTCCATACATATATATGGGGAGGTACAAGCTCCAACTCGGTTTTACAGTGAAAACGGCAGGCACTTCAAACCGGCACTAGGAAACAGACTGAGAAAGCAGAGTAAGGGTTTCTCCTGCAACCCGTTCCCTTGGTGCTGGATGAACGAACGTCTCTCCACATGCTCAGTTCTGAGAGATAAGTGTGTGTGAAAGCCGTCCTTCACCTAGCTTGAAGGGAACACAAAGTTTCTTTTCAGTTGCCAACTCCACTCCATACATATATATGGGGAGGTACAAGCTCAAACTCGGTTTTACAGTGAAAACGGCAGGCACTTCAAACCGGCACTAGGAAACAGACTGAGAAACCAGAGTAAGGGTTTCTCCTGCAACCCGTTCCCTTGGTGCTGGATGAACGAACGTCTCTCCACATGCTCCGTTCTGAGAGATAAGTGTGTGTGAAAGCCGTCCTTCACCTAGCTTGAAGGGAACACAAAGTTTCTTTTCAGTTGCCAACTCCACTCCATACATATATATGGGGAGGTACAAGCTCCAACTCGGTTTTACAGTGAAAACGGCAGGCACTTCAAACCGGCACTAGAAAACAGACTGAGAAAGCAGAGTAAGGGTTTCTCCTGCAACCCGTTCCCTTGGTGCTGGATGAACGAACGTCTCTCCACATGCTCAGTTCTGAGAGATAAGTGTGTGTGAAAGCCGTCCTTCACCTAGCTTGAAGGGAACACAAAGTTTCTTTTCAGTTGCCAACCCCACTCCTTACATATATATGGGGAGGTAGAAGCTCCAACTCGGTTTTATAGTGAAAACGGCAGGCACTTCAAACCGGCACTAGGAAACAGACTGAGAAAGCAGAGTAAGGGTTTCTCCTGCAACCCGTTCCCTTGGTGCTGGATGAACGAACGTCTCTCCACATGCTCAGTTCTGAGAGATAAGTGTGTGTGAAAGCCGTCCTTCACCTAGCTTGAAGGGAACACAAAGTTTCTTTTCAGTTGCCAACTCCACTCCTTACATATATATGGGGAGGTACAAGCTCCAACTCGGTTTTACAGTGAAAACGGCAGGCACTTCAAACCGGCACTAGGAAACAGACTGAGAAAGCAGAGTAAGGGTTTCTCCTGCAACCCGTTCCCTTGGTGCTGGATGAACGAACGTCTCTCCACATGCTCAGTTCTGAGAGATAAGTGTGTGTGAAAGCCGTCCTTCACCTAGCTTGAAGGGAACACAAAATTTCTTTTCAGTTGCCAACTCCACTCCATACATATATATGGGGAGGTACAAGCTCCAACTCGGTTTTACAGTGAAAACGGCAGGCACTTCAAACCGGCACTAGGAAACAGACTGAGAAACCAGAGTAAGGGTTTCTCCTGCAACCCGTTCCCTTGGTGCTGGATGAACGAACGTCTCTCCACATGCTCAGTTCTGAGAGATAAGTGTGTGTGAAAGCCGTCCTTCACCTAGCTTGAAGGGAACACAAAGTTTCTTTTCAGTTGCAAACTCCACTCCATACATATATATGGGGAGGTACAAGCTCCAACTCGGTTTTACAGTGAAAACGGCAGGCACTTCAAACCGGCACTAGGAAACAGACTGAGAAACCAGAGTAAGGGTTTCTCCTGCAACCCGTTCCCTTGGTGCTGGATGAACGAACGTCTCTCCACATGCTCAGTTCTGAGAGATAAGTGTGTGTGAAAGCCGTCCTTCACCTAGCTTGAAGGGAACACAAAGTTTCTTTTCAGTTGCCAACTCCACTCCATACATATATATGGGGAGGTACAAGCTCCAACTCGGTTTTACAGTGAAAACGGCAGGCACTTCAAACCGGCACTAGGAAACAGACTGAGAAAGCAGAGTAAGGGTTTCTCCTGCAACCCGATCCCTTGGTGCTGGATGAACGAACGTCTCTCCACATGCTCAGTTCTGAGAGATAAGTGTGTGTGAAAGCCGTCCTTCACCTAACTTGAAGGGAACACAAAATTTCTTTTCAGTTGCCAACTCCACTCCATACATATATATGGGGAGGTACAAGCTCCAACTCGGTTTTACAGTGAAAACGGCAGGCACTTCAAACCGGCACTAGGAAACAGACTGAGAAAGCAGAGTAAGGGTTTCTCCTGCAACCCGTTCCCTTGGTGCTGGATGAACGAACGTCTCTCCACATGCTCAGTTCTGAGAGATAAGTGTGTGTGAAAGCCGTCCTTCACCTAGCTTGAAGGGAACACAAAGTTTCTTTTCAGTTGCCAACTCCATTCCATACATATATATGGGGAGGTACAAGCTCCAACTCGGTTTTACAGTGAAAACGGCAGGCACTTCAAACCGGCACTAGGAAACAGACTGAGAAACCAGAGTAAGGGTTTCTCCTGCAACCCGTTCCCTTGGTGCTGGATGAACGAACGTCTCTCCACATGCTCAGTTCTGAGAGATAAGTGTGTGTGAAAGCCGTCCTTCACCTAGCTTGAAGGGAACACAAAGTTTCTTTTCAGTTGCCAACTCCACTCCATACATATATATGGGGAGGTACAAGCTCCAACTCGGTTTTACAGTGAAAACGGCAGGCACTTCAAACCGGCACTAGGAAACAGACTGAGAAACCAGAGTAAGGGTTTCTCCTGCAACCCGTTCCCTTGGTGCTGGATGAACGAACGTCTCTCCACATGCTCCGTTCTGAGAGATAAGTGTGTGTGAAAGCCGTCCTTCACCTAGCTTGAAGGGAACACAAAGTTTCTTTTCAGTTGCCAACTCCACTCCATACATATATATGGGGAGGTACAAGCTCCAACTCGGTTTTACAGTGAAAACGGCAGGCACTTCAAACCGGCACTAGAAAACAGACTGAGAAAGCAGAGTAAGGGTTTCTCCTGCAACCCGTTCCCTTGGTGCTGGATGAACGAACGTCTCTCCACATGCTCAGTTCTGAGAGATAAGTGTGTGTGAAAGCCGTCCTTCACCTAGCTTGAAGGGAACACAAAGTTTCTTTTCAGTTGCCAACCCCACTCCTTACATATATATGGGGAGGTAGAAGCTCCAACTCGGTTTTATAGTGAAAACGGCAGGCACTTCAAACCGGCACTAGGAAACAGACTGAGAAAGCAGAGTAAGGGTTTCTCCTGCAACCCGTTCCCTTGGTGCTGGATGAACGAACGTCTCTCCACATGCTCAGTTCTGAGAGATAAGTGTGTGTGAAAGCCGTCCTTCACCTAGCTTGAAGGGAACACAAAGTTTCTTTTCAGTTGCCAACTCCACTCCTTACATATATATGGGGAGGTACAAGCTCCAACTCGGTTTTACAGTGAAAACGGCAGGCACTTCAAACCGGCACTAGGAAACAGACTGAGAAAGCAGAGTAAGGGTTTCTCCTGCAACCCGTTCCCTTGGTGCTGGATGAACGAACGTCTCTCCACATGCTCAGTTCTGAGAGATAAGTGTGTGTGAAAGCCGTCCTTCACCTAGCTTGAAGGAAACACAAAATTTCTTTTCAGTTGCCAACTCCACTCCATACATATATATGGGGAGGTACAAGCTCCAACTCGGTTTTACAGTGAAAACGGCAGGCACTTCAAACCGGCACTAGGAAACAGACTGAGAAACCAGAGTAAGGGTTTCTCCTGCAACCCGTTCCCTTGGTGCTGGATGAACGAACGTCTCTCCACATGCTCAGTTCTGAGAGATAAGTGTGTGTGAAAGCCGTCCTTCACCTAGCTTGAAGGGAACACAAAGTTTCTTTTCAGTTTCAAACTCCACTCCATACATATATATGGGGAGGTACAAGCTCCAACTCGGTTTTACAATGAAAACGGCAGGCACTTCAAACCGGCACTAGGAAACAGACTGAGAAACCAGAGTAAGGGTTTCTCCTGCAACCCGTTCCCTTGGTGCTGGATGAACGAACGTCTCTCCACATGCTCAGTTCTGAGAGATAAGTGTGTGTGAAAGCCGTCCTTCACCTAGCTTGAAGGGAACACAAAGTTTCTTTTCAGTTGCCAACTCCACTCCATACATATATATGGGGAGGTACAATCTCAAACTCGGTTTTACAGTGAAAACGGCAGGCACTTCAAACCGGCACTAGGAAACAGACTGAGAAAGCAGAGTATGGGTTTCTCCTGCAACCCGATCCCTTGGTGCTGGATGAACGAACGTCTCTCCACATGCTCAGTTCTGAGAGATAAGTGTGTGTGAAAGCCGTCCTTCACCTAGCTTGAAGGGAACACAAAATTTCTTTTCAGTTGCCAACTCCACTCCATACATATATATGGGGAGGTACAAGCTCCAACTCGGTTTTACAGTGAAAACGGCAGGCACTTCAAACCGGCACTAGGAAACAGACTGAGAAAGCAGAGTAAGGGTTTCTCCTGCAACCCGTTCCCATGGTGCTGGATGAACGAACGTCTCTCCACATGCTCAGTTCTGAGAGATAAGTGTGTGTGAAAGCCGTCCTTCACCTAGCTTGAAGGGAACACAAAGTTTCTTTTCAGTTGCCAACTCCACTCCATACATATATATGGGGAGGTACAAGCTCCAACTCGGTTTTACAGTGAAAACGGCAGGCACTTCAAACCGGCAGTAGGAAACAGACTGAGAAACCAGAGTAAGGGTTTCTCCTGCAACCCGTTCCCTTGGTGCTGGATGAACGAACGTCTCTCCACATGCTCCGTTCTGAGAGGTAAGTGTGTGTGAAAGCCGTCCTTCACCTAGCTTGAAGGGAACACAAAGTTTCTTTTCAGTTGCCAACTCCACTCCATACATATATATGGGGAGGTACAAGCTCCAACTCGGTTTTACAGTGAAAACGGCAGGCACTTCAAACCGGCACTAGGAAACAGACTGAGAAAGCAGAGTAAGGGTTTCTCCTGCAACCCGTTCCCTTGGTGCTGGATGAACGAACGTCTCTCCACATGCTCAGTTCTGAGAGATAAGTGTGTGTGAAAGCCGTCCTTCACCTAGCTTGAAGGGAACACAAAGTTTCTTTTCAGTTGCCAACTCCACTCCTTACATATATATGGGGAGGTACAAGCTCCACCTCGGTTTTACAGTGAAAACGGCAGGCACTTCAAACCGGCACTAGGAAACAGACTGAGAAAGCAGAGTAAGGGTTTCTCCTGCAACCCGTTCCCTTGGTGCTGGATGAACGAACGTCTCTCCACATGCTCAGTTCTGAGAGATAAGTGTGTGTGAAAGCCGTCCTTCACCTAGCTTGAAGGGAACACAAAGTTTCTTTTCAGTTGCCAACTCCACTCCATACATATATATGGGGAGGTACAAGCTCCAACTCGGTTTTACAGTGAAAACGGCAGGCACTTCAAACCGGCACTAGGAAACAGACTGAGAAACCAGAGTAATGGTTTCTCATGCAACCCGTTCCCTTGGTGTTGGATGAACGAACGTCTCTCCACATGCTCAGTTCTGAGAGATATGTGTGTGTGAAAGCCGTCCTTCACCTATATTGAAGGGAACACAAAGTTTCTTTTCAGTTGCCAACTCCACTCCATACATATATATGGGGAGGTACAAGCTCCAACTCGGTTTTACAGTGAAAACGGCAGGCACTTCAAACCGGCACTAGGAAACAGACTGAGAAACCAGAGTAAGGGTTTCTCCTGCAACCCGTTCCCTTGGTGCTGGATGAACGAACGTCTCTCCACATGCTCAGTTCTGAGAGATAAGTGTGTGTGAAGAGCCGTCCTTCACCTAGCTTGAAGGGAACACAAAGTTTCTTTTCAGTTGCCAACCCCACTCCATACGTATATATGGGGAGGTACAAGCTCCAACTCGGTTTTACAGTGAAAACGGCAGGCACATCAAACCGGCACTAGGAAACAGACTGAGAAACCAGAGTAAGTGTTTCTCCTGCAACCCGTTCCCTTGGTACTGGATGAACGAACGTCTCTCCACATGCTCAGTTTTGAGAGATAAGTGTGTGTGAAAGCCGTCCTTCACCTAGCTTGTAGGGAACACAAAGTTTCTTTTCAGTTGCCAACTCCACTCCATACATATATATGGGGTGGTACAAGCTCCAACTCGGTTTTACAGTGAAAACGGCAGGCACTTCAAACCGGCACTAGGAAACAAACTGAGAAAGCAGAGTAAGGGTTTCTCCTGCAACCCGTTCCCTTGGTGCTGGATGAACGAACGTCTCTCCACATGCTCAGTTCTGAGAGATAAGTGTGTGTGAAAGCCGTCCTTCACCTAGCTTGAAGGGAACACAAAGTTTCTTTTCAGTTGCCAACTCCACTCCATACATATATATGGGGAGGTACAAGCTCCAACTCGGTTTTACAGTGAAAACGGCAGGCACTTCAAACCGGCACTAGGAAACAGACTGAGAAACCAGAGTAAGGGTTTCTCCTGCAACCCGTTCCCTTGGTGCTGGATGAACGAACGTCTCTCCACATGCTCAGTTCTGAGAGATAAGTGTGTGTGAAAGCCGTCCTTCACCTAGCTTGAAGGGAACACAAAGTTTCTTTTCAGTTGCCAACTCCACTCCATACATATATATGGGGAGGTACAAGCTCCAACTCGGTTTTACAGTGAAAACGGCAGGCACTTCAAACCGGCACTAGGAAACAGACTGAGAAAGCAGAGTAAGGGTTTCTCCTGCAACCCGATCCCTTGGTGCTGGATGAACGAACGTCTCTCCACATGCTCAGTTCTGAGAGATAAGTGTGTGTGAAAGCCGTCCTTCACCTAACTTGAAGGGAACACAAAATTTCTTTTCAGTTGCCAACTCCACTCCATACATATATATGGGGAGGTACAAGCTCCAACTCGGTTTTACAGTGAAAACGGCAGGCACTTCAAACCGGCACTAGGAAACAGACTGAGAAAGCAGAGTAAGGGTTTCTCCTGCAACCCGTTCCCTTGGTGCTGGATGAACGAACGTCTCTCCACATGCTCAGTTCTGAGAGATAAGTGTGTGTGAAAGCCGTCCTTCACCTAGCTTGAAGGGAACACAAAGTTTCTTTTCAGTTGCCAACTCCACTCCATACATATATATGGGGAGGTACAAGCTCCAACTCGGTTTTACAGTGAAAACGGCAGGCACTTCAAACCGGCACTAGGAAACAGACTGAGAAACCAGAGTAAGGGTTTCTCCTGCAACCCGTTCCCTTGGTGCTGGATGAACGAACGTCTCTCCACATGCTCAGTTCTGAGAGATAAGTGTGTGTGAAAGCCGTCCTTCACCTAGCTTGAAGGGAACACAAAGTTTCTTTTCAGTTGCCAACTCCACTCCATACATATATATGGGGAGGTACAAGCTCAAACTCGGTTTTACAGTGAAAACGGCAGGCACTTCAAACCGGCACTAGGAAACAGACTGAGAAACCAGAGTAAGGGTTTCTCCTGCAACCCGTTCCCTTGGTGCTGGATGAACGAACGTCTCTCCACATGCTCCGTTCTGTGAGATAAGTGTGTGTGAAAGCCGTCCTTCACCTAGCTTGAAGGGAACACAAAGTTTCTTTTCAGTTGCCAACTCCACTCCATACATATATATGGGGAGGTACAAGCTCCAACTCGGTTTTACAGTGAAAACGGCAGGCACTTCAAACCGGCACTAGAAATCAGACTGAGAAAGCAGAGTAAGGGTTTCTCCTGCAACCCGTTCCCTTGGTGCTGGATGAACGAACGTCTCTCCACATGCTCAGTTCTGAGAGATAAGTGTGTGTGAAAGCCGTCCTTCACCTAGCTTGAAGGGAACACAAAGTTTCTTTTCAGTTGCCAACCCCACTCCTTACATATATATGGGGAGGTAGAAGCTCCAACTCGGTTTTATAGTGAAAACGGCAGGCACTTCAAACCGGCACTAGGAAACAGACTGAGAAAGCAGAGTAAGGGTTTCTCCTGCAACCCGTTCCCTTGGTGCTGGATGAACGAACGTCTCTCCACATGCTCAGTTCTGAGAGATAAGTGTGTGTGAAAGCCGTCCTTCACCTAGCTTGAAGGGAACACAAAGTTTCTTTTCAGTTGCCAACTCCACTCCTTACATATATATGGGGAGGTACAAGCTCCAACTCGGTTTTACAGTGAAAACGGCAGGCACTTCAAACCGGCACTAGGAAACAGACTGAGAAAGCAGAGTAAGGGTTTCTCCTGCAACCCGTTCCCTTGGTGCTGGATGAACGAACGTCTCTCCACATGCTCAGTTCTGAGAGATAAGTGTGTGTGAAAGCCGTCCTTCACCTAGCTTGAAGGGAACACAAAATTTCTTTTCAGTTGTCAACTCCACTCCATACATACATATGGGGAGGTACAAGCTCCAACTCGGTTTTACAGTGAAAACGGCAGGCACTTCAAACCGGCACTAGGAAACAGACTGAGAAACCAGAGTAAGGGTTTCTCCTGCAACCCGTTCCCTTGGTGCTGGATGAACGAACGTCTCTCCACATGCTCAGTTCTGAGAGATAAGTGTGTGTGAAAGCCGTCCTTCACCTAGCTTGAAGGGAACACAAAGTTTCTTTTCAGTTGCAAACTCCACTCCATACATATATATGGGGAGGTACAAGCTCCAACTCGGTTTTACAGTGAAAACGGCAGGCACTTCAAACCGGCACTAGGAAACAGACTGAGAAAGCAGAGTAAGGGTTTCTCCTGCAACCCGTTCCCTTGGTGCTGGATGAACGAACGTCTCTCCACATGCTCAGTTCTGAGAGATAAGTGTGTGTGAAAGCCGTCCTTCACCTAGCTTGAAGGGAACACAAAGTTTCTTTTCAGTTGCCAACTCCACTCCATACATATATATGGGGAGGTACAATCTCAAACTCGGTTTTACAGTGAAAACGGCAGGCACTTCAAACCGGCACTAGGAAACAGACTGAGAAAGCAGAGTATGGGTTTCTCCTGCAACCCGATCCCTTGGTGCTGGATGAACGAACGTCTCTCCACATGCTCAGTTCTGAGAGATAAGTGTGTGTGAAAGCCGTCCTTCACCTAGCTTGAAGGGAACACAAAATTTCTTTTCAGTTGCCAACTCCACTCCATACATATATATGGGGAGGTACAAGCTCCAACTCGGTTTTACAGTGAAAACGGCAGGCACTTCAAACCGGCACTAGGAAACAGACTGAGAAAGCAGAGTAAGGGTTTCTCCTGCAACCCGTTCCCATGGTGCTGGATGAACGAACGTCTCTCCACATGCTCAGTTCTGAGAGATAAGTGTGTGTGAAAGCCGTCCTTCACCTAGCTTGAAGGGAACACAAAGTTTCTTTTCAGTTGCCAACTCCACTCCATACATATATATGGGGAGGTACAAGCTCCAACTCGGTTTTACAGTGAAAACGGCAGGCACTTCAAACCGGCACTAGGAAACAGACTGAGAAACCAGAGTAAGGGTTTCTCCTGCAACCCGTTCCCTTGGTGCTGGATGAACGAACGTCTCTCCACATGCTCAGTTCTCAGAGATAAGTGTGTGTGAAAGCCGTCCTTCACCTAGCTTGAAGGGAACACAAAGTTTCTTTTCAGTTGCCAACTCCACTCCATACATATATATGGGGAGGTACAAGCTCAAACTCGGTTTTACAGTGAAAACGGCAGGCACTTCAAACCGGCAGTAGGAAACAGACTGAGAAACCAGAGTAAGGGTTTCTCCTGCAACCCGTTCCCTTGGTGCTGGATGAACGAACGTCTCTCCACATGCTCCGTTCTGAGAGGTAAGTGTGTGTGAAAGCCGTCCTTCACCTAGCTTGAAGGGAACACAAAGTTTCTTTTCAGTTGCCAACTCCACTCCATACATATATATGGGGAGGTACAAGCTCCAACTCGGTTTTACAGTGAAAACGGCAGGCACTTCAAACCGGCACTAGGAAACAGACTGAGAAAGCAGAGTAAGGGTTTCTCCTGCAACCCGTTCCCTTGGTGCTGGATGAACGAACGTCTCTCCACATGCTCAGTTCTGAGAGATAAGTGTGTGTGAAAGCCGTCCTTCACCTAGCTTGAAGGGAACACAAAGTTTCTTTTCAGTTGCCAACTCCACTCCTTACATATATATGGGGAGGTACAAGCTCCACCTCGGTTTTACAGTGAAAACGGCAGGCACTTCAAACCGGCACTATGAAACAGACTGAGAAAGCAGAGTAAGGGTTTCTCCTGCAACCCGTTCCCTTGGTGCTGGATGAACGAACGTCTCTCCACATGCTCAGTTCTGAGAGATAAGTGTGTGTGAAAGCCGTCCTTCACCTAGCTTGAAGGGAACACAAAATTTCTTTTCAGTTGCCAACTCCACTCCATACATATATATGGGGAGGTACAAGCTCCAACTCGGTTTTACAGTGAAAACGGCAGGCTCTTCAAACCGGCACTAAGAAACAGACTGAGAAAGCAGAGTAAGGGTTTCTCCTGCAACCCGTTCCCTTGGTGCTGGATGAACGAACGTCTCTCCACATGCTCAGTTCTGAGAGATAAGTGTGTGTGAAAGCCGTCCTTCACCTAGCTTGAAGGGAACACAAAGTTTCTTTTCAGTTGCCAACTCCACTCCATACATATATAGGGGAGGTACAAGCTCCAACTCGGTTTTACAGTGAAAACGGCAGGCACTTCAAACCGGCACTAGGAAACAGACTGAGAAACCAGAGTAAGGGTTTCTCCTGCAACCCGTTCCCTTGGTGCTGGATGAACGAACGTCTCTCCACATGCTCAGTTCTGAGAGATAAGTGTGTGTGAAAGCCGTCCTTCACCTAGCTTGAAGGGAACACAAAGTTTCTTTTCAGTTGCCAACTCCACTCCATACATATATATGGGGAGGTACAATCTCAAACTCGGTTTTACAGTGAAAACGGCAGGCACTTCAAACCGGAAGTAGGAAACAGACTGAGAAACCAGAGTAAGGGTTTCTCCTGCAACCCGTTCCCTTGGTGCTGGATGAACGAACGTCTCTCCACATGCTCAGATCTGAGAGATAAGTGTGTGTGAAAGCCGTCCTTCACCTAGCTTGAAGGGAACACAAAGTTTCTTTTCAGTTGCCAACCCCACTCCATACATTTATATGGGGAGGTACAAGCTCCAACTCGGTTTTACAGTGAAAACGGCAGGCACTTCAAACCGGCACTAGGAAACAGACTGAGAAACCAGAGTAAGGGTTTCTCCTGCAACCCGTTCCCTTGGTGCTGGATGAACGAACGTCTCTCCACATGCTCAGTTCTGAGAGATAAGTGTGTGTGAAAGCCGTCCTTCACCTAGCTTGAAGGGAACACAAAGTTTCTTTTCAGTTGCCAACTCCACTCCATACATATATATGGGGAGGTACAAGCTCCACCTCGGTTTTAAAGTGAAAACGGCAGGCACTTCAAACCGGCACTAGGAAACAGACTGAGAAACCAGAGTAAGGGTTTCTCCTGCAACCCGTTCCCTTGGTGCTGGATGAACGAACGTCTCTCCACATGCTCCGTTCTGAGAGGTAAGTGTGTGTGAAAGCCGTCCTTCACCTAGCTTGAAAGGGAACACAAAGTTTCTTTTCAGTTGCCAACTCCACTCCATACATATATATGGGGAGGTACAAGCTCCAACTCGGTTTTACAGTGAAAACGGCAGGCACTTCAAACCGGCACTAGGAAACAGACTGAGAAAGCAGAGTAAGGGTTTCTCCTGCAACACGTTCCCTTGGTGCTGGATGAACGAACGTCTCTCCACATGCTCAGTTCTGAGAGATAAGTGTGTGTGAAAGCCGTCCTTCACCTAGCTTGAAGGGAACACAAAGTTTCTTTTCAGTTGCCAACTCCACTCCTTACATATATATGGGGAGGTACAAGCTCCAACTCGGTTTTACAGTGAAAACGGCAGGCACTTCAAACCGGCACTAGGAAACAGACTGAGAAAGCAGAGTAAGGGTTTCTCCTGCAAACCGTTCCCTTGGTGCTGGATGAACGAACGTCTCTCCACATGCTCAGTTCTGAGAGATAAGTGTGTGTGAAAGCCGTCCTTCACCTAGCTTGAAGGGAACACAAAATTTCTTTTCAGTTGCCAACTCCACTCCATACATATATATGGGGAGGTACAAGCTCCAACTCGGTTTTACAGTGAAAACGGCAGGCTCTTCAAACCGGCACTAGGAAACAGACTGAGAAAGCAGAGTAAGGGTTTCTCCTGCAACCCGTTCCCTTGGTGCTGGATGAACGAACGTCTCTCCACATGCTCAGTTCTGAGAGATAAGTGTGTGTGAAAGCCGTCCTTCACCTAGCTTGAAGGGAACACAAAGTTTCTTTTCAGTTGTCAACTCCACTCCATACATATATATGGGGAGGTACAAGCTCCAACTCGGTTTTACAGTGAAAACGGCAGGCACTTCAAACCGGCACTAGGAAACAGACTGAGAAACCAGAGTAAGGGTTTCTCCTGCAACCCGTTCCCTTGGTGCTGGATGAACGAACGTCTCTCCACATGCTCAGTTCTGAGAGATAAGTGTGTGTGAAAGCCGTCCTTCACCTAGCTTGAAGGGAACACAAAGTTTCTTTTCAGTTGCCAACTCCACTCCATACATATATATGGGGAGGTACAATCTCAAACTCGGTTTTACAGTGAAAACGGCAGGCACTTCAAACCGGCACTAGGAAACAGACTGAGAAACCAGAGTAAGGGTTTCTCCTGCAACCCGTTCCCTTGGTGCTGGATGAACGAACGTCTCTCCACATGCTCAGATCTGAGAGATAAGTGTGTGTGAAAGCCGTCCTTCACCTAGCTTGAAGGGAACACAAAGTTTCTTTTCAGTTGCCAACTCCACTCCATACATTTATATGGGGAGGTACAAGCTCCAACTCGGTTTTACAGTGAAAACGGCAGGCACTTCAAACCGGCACTAGGAAACAGACTGAGAAACCAGAGTAAGGGTTTCTCCTGCAACCCGTTCCCTTGGTGCTGGATGAACGAACGTCTCTCCACATGCTCAGTTCTGAGAGATAAGTGTGTGTGAAAGCCGTCCTTCACCTAGCTTGAAGGGAACACAAAGTTTCTTTTCAGTTGCCAACTCCACTCCATACATATATATGGGGAGGTACAAGCTCCACCTCGGTTTTAAAGTGAAAACGGCAGGCACTTCAAACCGGCACTAGGAAACAGACTGAGAAACCAGAGTAAGGGTTTCTCCTGCAACCCGTTCCCTTGGTGCTGGATGAACGAACGTCTCTCCACATGCTCAGTTCTGAGAGATAAGTGTGTGTGAAAGCCGTCCTTCACCTAGCTTGAAGGGAACACAAAGTTTCTTTTCAGTTGCCAACTCCACTCCATACATATATATGGGGAGGTACAAGCTCCAACTCGGTTTTACAGTGAAAACGGCAGGCACTTCAAACCGGCACTAGGAAACAGACTGAGAAACCAGAGTAAGGGTTTCTCCTGCAACACGTTCCCTTGGTGCTGGATGAACGAACGTCTCTCCACATGCTCAGTTCTGAGAGATAAGTGTGTGTGAAAGCCGTCCTTCACCTAGCTTGAAGGGAACACAAAGTTTCTTTTCAGTTGCCAACTCCACTCCATACATATATATGGGGAGGTACAATCTCAAACTCGGTTTTACAGTGAAAACGGCAGGCACTTCAAACCGGCACTAGGAAACAGACTGAGAAACCAGAGTAAGGGTTTCTCCTGCAACCCGTTCCCTTGGTGCTGGATGAACGAACGTCTCTCCACATGCTCAGATCTGAGAGATAAGTGTGTGTGAAAGCCGTCCTTCACCTAGCTTGAAGGGAACACAAAGTTTCTTTTCAGTTGCCAACTCCACTCCATACATTTATATGGGGAGGTACAAGCTCCAACTCGGTTTTACAGTGAAAACGGCAGGCACTTCAAACCGGCACTAGGAAACAGACTGAGAAACCAGAGTAAGGGTTTCTCCTGCAACCCGTTCCCTTGGTGCTGGATGAACGAACGTCTCTCCACATGCTCAGTTCTGAGAGATAAGTGTGTGTGAAAGCCGTCCTTCACCTAGCTTGAAGGGAACACAAAGTTTCTTTTCAGTTGCCAACTCCACTCCATACATATATATGGGGAGGTACAAGCTCCACCTCGGTTTTAAAGTGAAAACGGCAGGCACTTCAAACCGGCACTAGGAAACAGACTGAGAAACCAGAGTAAGGGTTTCTCCTGCAACCCGTTCCCTTGGTGCTGGATGAACGAACGTCTCTCCACATGCTCAGTTCTGAGAGATAAGTGTGTGTGAAAGCCGTCCTTCACCTAGCTTGAAGGGAACACAAAGTTTCTTTTCAGTTGCCAACTCCACTCCATACATATATATGGGGAGGTACAAGCTCCAACTCGGTTTTACAGTGAAAACGGCAGGCACTTCAAACCGGCACTAGGAAACAGACTGAGAAAGCAGAGTAAGGGTTTCTCCTGCAACACGTTCCCTTGGTGCTGGATGAACGAACGTCTCTCCACATGCTCAGTTCTGAGAGATAAGTGTGTGTGAAAGCCGTCCTTCACCTAGCTTGAAGGGAACACAAAGTTTCTTTTCAGTTGCCAACTCCACTCCATACATATATATGGGGAGGTACAAGCTCCAACTCGGTTTTACAGTGAAAACGGCAGGCACTTCAAACCGGCACTAGGAAACAGACTGAGAAACCAGAGTAAGGGTTTCTCCTGCAACCCGTTCCCTTGGTGCTGGATGAACGAACGTCTCTCCACATGCTCAGTTCTGAGAGATAAGTGTGTGTGAAAGCCGTCCTTCACCTAGCTTGAAGGGAACACAAAGTTTCTTTTCAGTTGCCAACTCCACTCCATACATATATATGGGGAGGTACAAGCTCCAACTCGGTTTTACAGTGAAAACGGCAGGCACTTCAAACCGGCACTAGGAAACAGACTGAGAAACCAGAGTAAGGGTTTCTCCTGCAACCCGTTCCCTTGGTGCTGGATGAACGAACGTCTCTCCACATGCTCAGTTCTGAGAGATAAGTGTGTGTGAAAGCCGTCCTTCACCTAGCTTGAAGGGAACACAAAGTTTCTTTTCAGTTGCCAACTCCACTCCATACATATATATGGGGAGGTACAAGCTCCACCTCGGTTTTAAAGTGAAAACGGCAGGCACTTCAAACCGGCACTAGGAAACAGACTGAGAAACCAGAGTAAGGGTTTCTCCTGCAACCCGTTCCCTTGGTGCTGGATGAACGAACGTCTCTCCACATGCTCAGTTCTGAGAGATAAGTGTGTGTGAAAGCCGTCCTTCACCTAGCTTGAAGGGAACACAAAGTTTCTTTTCAGTTGCCAACTCCACTCCATACATATATATGGGGAGGTACAAGCTCCAACTCGGTTTTACAGTGAAAACGGCAGGCACTTCAAACCGGCACTAGGAAACAGACTGAGAAACCAGAGTAAGGGTTTCTCCTGCAACACGTTCCCTTGGTGCTGGATGAACGAACGTCTCTCCACATGCTCAGTTCTGAGAGATAAGTGTGTGTGAAAGCCGTCCTTCACCTAGCTTGAAGGGAACACAAAGTTTCTTTTCAGTTGCCAACTCCACTCCATACATATATATGGGGAGGTACAAGCTCCAACTCGGTTTTACAGTGAAAACGGCAGGCACTTCAAACCGGCACTAGGAAACAGACTGAGAAACCAGAGTAAGGGTTTCTCCTGCAACCCGTTCCCTTGGTGCTGGATGAACGAACGTCTCTCCACATGCTCAGTTCTGAGAGATAAGTGTGTGTGAAAGCCGTCCTTCACCTAGCTTGAAGGGAACACAAAGTTTCTTTTCAGTTGCCAACTCCACTCCATACATATATATGGGGAGGTACAAGCTCCAACTCGGTTTTACAGTGAAAACGGCAGGCACTTCAAACCGGCACTAGGAAACAGACTGAGAAACCAGAGTAAGGGTTTCTCCTGCAACCCGTTCCCTTGGTGCTGGATGAACGAACGTCTCTCCACATGCTCAGTTCTGAGAGATAAGTGTGTGTGAAAGCCGTCCTTCACCTAGCTTGAAGGGAACACAAAGTTTCTTTTCAGTTGCCAACTCCACTCCATACATATATATGGGGAGGTACAAGCTCCAACTCGGTTTTACAGTGAAAACGGCAGGCACTTCAAACCGGCACTAGGAAATAGACTGAGAAAGCAGAGTAAGGGTTTCTCCTGCAACCCGTTCCCTTGGTGCTGGATGAACGAACGTCTCTCCACATGCTCAGTTCTGAGAGATAAGTGTGTGTGAAAGCCGTCCTTCACCTAGCTTGAAGGGAACACAAAGTTTCTTTTCAGTTGCCAACTCCACTCCATACATATATATGGGGAGGTACAAGCTCCAACTCGGTTTTACAGTGAAAACGGCAGGCACTTCAAACCGGCACTAGGAAACAGACTGAGAAACCAGAGTAAGGGTTTCTCCTGCAACCCGTTCCCTTGGTGCTGGATGAACGAACGTCTTTCCACATGCTCAGTTCTGAGAGATAAGTGTGTGTGAAAGCCGTCCTTCACCTAGCTTGAAGGGAACACAAAGTTTCTTTACAGTGGCCAACTCCACTCCATACATATATATGGGGAAGTACAAGCTCCAACTCGGTTTTACAGTGAAAACGGCAGGCACTTCAAACCGGCACTAGGAAACAGACTGAGAAACCAGAGTAAGGGTCTCTCCTGCAAACCGTTCCCTTGGTGCTGGATGAACGAACGTCTCTCCACATGCTCAGTTCTGAGAGATAAGTGTGTGTGAAAGCCGTCCTTCACCTAGCTTGAAGGGAACACAAAGTTTCTTTTCAGTTGCCAACTCCACTCCATACACATACTTGGGGAGGTACAAGCTCCAACTCGGTTTTACAGTGAAAACGGCAGGCACTTCAAACCGGCACTAGGAAACAGACTGAGAAACCAGAGTAAGGGTTTCTCCTGCAACCCGTTCCCTTGGTGCTGGATGAACGAACGTCTCTCCACATGCTCAGTTCTGAGAGATAAGTGTGTGTGAAAGCCGTCCTTCACCTAGCTTGAAGGGAACACAAAGTTTCTTTTCAGTTGCCAACTCCACTCCATACATATATATGGGGAGGTACAAGCTCCAACTCGGTTTTACAGTGAAAACGGCAGGCACTTCAAACCCACTAGGAAACAGACTGAGAAAGCAGTGTAAGGGTTTCTCCTGCAACCCGTTCCCTTGGTGCTGGATGAACGAACGTCTCTCCACATGCTCAGTTCTGAGAGATAAGTGTGTGTGAAAGCCGTCCTTCACCTAGCTTGAAGGGAACACAAAGTTTCTTTTCAGTTGCCAACTCCACTCCATACATATATATGGGGAGGTACAAGCTCCAACTCGGTTTTACAGTGAAAACGGCAGGCACTTCAAACCGGCACTAGGAAACAGACTGAGAAACCAGAGTAAGGGTTTCTCCTGCAACCCGTTCCCTTGGTGCTGGATGAACGAACGTCTCTCCACATGCTCAGTTCTGAGAGATAAGTGTGTGTGAAAGCCGTCCTTCACCTAGCTTGAAGGGAACACAAAGTTTCTTTTCAGTTGCCAACTCCACTCCATACACATATATGGGGAGGTACAAGCTCCAACTCGGTTTTACAGTGAAAACGGCAGGCACTTCAAACCGGCACTAGGAAACAGACTGAGAAAGCATAGTAAGGGTTTCTCCTGCAACCCGTTCCCTTGGTGCTGGATGAACGAACGTCTCTCCACATGCTCAGTTCTGAGAGATAAGTGTGTGTGAAAGCCGTCCTTCACCTAGCTTGAAGGGAACACAAAGTTTCTTTTCAGTTGCCAACTCCACTCCATACATATATATGGGGAGGTACAAGCTCCAACTCGGTTTTACAGTGAAAACGGCAGGCACTTCAAACCGGCACTAGGAAACAGACTGAGAAAGCAGAGTAAGGGTTTCTCCTGCAACCCGTTCCCTTGGTGCTGGATGAACGAACGTCTCTCCACATGCTCAGTTCTGAGAGATAAGTGTGTGTGAAAGCCGTCCTTCACCTAGCTTGAAGGGAACACAAAGTTTCTTTTCAGTTGCCAACTCCACTCCTTACATATATATGGGGAGGTACAAGCTCCAACTCGGTTTTACAGTGAAAACGGCAGGCACTTCAAACCGGCACTAGGAAACAGACTGAGAAAGTAGAGTAAGGGTTTCTCCTGCAACCCGTTCCCTTGGTGCTGGATGAACGAACGTCTCTCCACATGCTCAGTTCTGAGAGATAAGTGTGTGTGAAAGCCGTCCTTCACCTAGATTGAAGGGAACACAAAGTTTCTTTTCAGTTGCCAACTCCACTCCATACATATATATGGGGAGGTACAAGCTCCAACTCGGTTTTACAGTGAAAACGGCAGGCAGTTCAAACCGGCACTAGGAAACAGACTGAGAAACCAGAGTAAGGGTTTCTCCTGCAACCCGTTCCCTTGGTGCTGGATGAACGAACGTCTTTCCACATGCTCAGTTCTGAGAGATAAGTGTGTGTGAAAGCCGTCCTTCACCTAGCTTGAAGGGAACACAAAGTTTTTTACAATTGCCAACTCCACTCCATACATATATATGGGGAGGTACAAGCTCCAACTCGGTTTTACAGTGAAAACGGCAGGCACTTCAAACCGGCACTAGGAAACAGACTGAGAAACCAGAGTAAGGGTTTCTCCTGCAACCCGTTCCCTTGGTGCTGGATGAAAGAACGTCTCTCCACATGCTCAGTTCTGAGAGATAAGTGTGTGTGAAAGCCGTCCTTCACCTAGCTTGAAGGGAACACAAAGTTTCTTTTCAGTTGCCAACTCCACTCCATACACATACATGGGGAGGTACAAGCTCCAACTCGGTTTTACAGTGAAAACGGCAGGCACTTCAAACCGGCACTAGGAAACAGACTGAGAAAGCAGAGTAAGGGTTTCTCCTGCAACCCGTTCCCTTGGTGCTGGATGAACGAACGTCTCTCCACATGCTCAGTTCTGAGAGATAAGTGTGTGTGAAAGCCGTCCTTCACCTAGCTTGAAGGGAACACAAAGTTTCTTTTCAGTTGCCAACTCCACTCCATACATTTATATGGGGAGGTACAAGCTCCAACTCGGTTTTACAGTGAAAACGGCAGGCACTTCAAACCGGCACTAGGAAACAGACTGAGAAAGCAGAGTAAGGGTTTCTCCTGCAACCCGTTCCCTTGGTGCTGGATGAACGAACGTCTCTCCACATGCTCAGTTCTGAGAGAAAAGTGTGTGTGAAAGCCGTCCTTCACCTAGCTTGAAGGGAACACAAAGTTTCTTTTCAGTTGCCAACTCCACTCCATACATATATATGGGGAGGTACAAGCTCCAACTCGGTTTTACAGTGAAAACGGCAGGCACTTCAAACCGGCACTAGGAAACAGACTGAGAAACCAGAGTAAGGGTTTCTCCTGCAACCCGTTCCCTTGGTGCTGGATGAACGAACGTCTCTCCACATGCTCAGTTCTGAGAGATAAGTGTGTGTGAAAGCCGTCCTTCACCTAGCTTGAAGGGAACACAAAGTTTCTTTTCAGTTGCCAACTCCACTCCATACATATATATGGGGAGGTACAAGCTCCAACTCGGTTTTACAGTGAAAACGGCAGGCACTTCAAACCGGCACTAGGAAACAGACTGAGAAACCAGAGTAAGGGTTTCTCATGCAACCCGTTCCCTTGGTGTTGGATGAACGAACTTCTCTCCACATGCTCAGTTCTGAGAGATAAGTGTGTGTGAAAGCCGTCCTTCACCTAGCTTGAAGGGAACACAAAGTTTCTTTTCAGTTGCCAACTCCACTCCATACATATATATGGGGAGGTCCAAGCTCCAACTCGGTTTTACAGTGAAAACGGCAGGCACTTCAAACCGGCACTAGGAAACAGACTGAGAAAGCAGAGTAAGGGTTTCTCCTGCAACCCGTTCCCTTGGTGCTGGATGAACGAACGTCTCTCCACATGCTCAGTTCTGAGAGATAAGTGTGTGTGAAAGCCGTCCTTCACCTAGCTTGAAGGGAACACAAAGTTTCTTTTCAGTTGCCAACTCCACTCCATACATATATATGGGGAGGTACAAGCTCCAACTCGGTTTTACAGTGAAAACGGCAGGCACTTCAAACCGGCACTAGGAAACAGACTGAGAAACCAGAGTAAGGGTTTCTCCTGCAACCCGTTCCCTTGGTGCTGGATGAACGAACGTCTCTCCACATGCTCAGTTCTGAGAGATAAGTGTGTGTGAAAGCCGTCCTTCACCTAGCTTGAAGGGAACACAAAGTTTCTTTTCAGTTACCAACTCCACTCCATACATATATATGGGGAGGTCCAAGCTCCAACTCGGTTTTACAGTGAAAACGGCAGGCACTTCAAACCGGCACTAGGAAACAGACTGAGAAACCAGAGTAAGGGTTTCTCCTGCAACCCGTTCCCTTGGTGCTGGATGAACGAACGTCTTTCCACATGCTCAGTTCTGAGAGATAAGTGTGTGTGAAAGCCGTCCTTCACCTAGCTTGAAGGGAACACAAAGTTTCTTTACAGTTGCCAACTCCACTCCATACATATATATGGGGAGGTACAAGCTCCAACTCGGTTTTACAGTGAAAACGGCAGGCACTTCAAACCGGCACTAGGAAACAGACTGAGAAAGCAGAGTAAGGGTCTCCCCTGCAACCCGTTCCCTTGGTGCTGGATGAACGAACGTCTCTCCACATGCTCAGTTCTGAGAGATAAGTGTGTGTGAAAGCCGTCCTTCACCTAGCTTGAAGGGAACACAAAGTTTCTTTTCAGTTGCCAACTCCACTCCATACACATACATGGGGAGGTACAAGCTCCAACTCGGTTTTACAGTGAAAACGGCAGGCACTTCAAACCGGCACTAGGAAACAGACTGAGAAACCAGAGTAAGGGTTTCTCCTGCAACCCGTTCCCTTGGTGCTGGATGAACGAACGTCTCTCCACATGCTCAGTTCTGAGAGAGAAGTGTGTGTGAAAGCCGTCCTTCACCTAGCTTGAAGGGAACACAAAGTTTCTTTTCAGTTGCCAACTCCACTCCATACATATATATGGGGAGGTACAAGCTCCAACTCGGTTTTACAGTGAATACGGCAGGCACTTCAAACCGGCACTAGGAAACAGAATGAGAAACCAGAGTAAGGGTTTCTCATGCAACCCGTTCCCTTGGTGTTGGATGAACGAACGTCTCTCCACATGCTCAGTTCTGAGAGATAAGTGTGTGTGAAAGCCGTCCTTCACCTAGCTTGAAGGGAACACAAAGTTTCTTTTCAGTTGCAAACTCCACTCCATACATATATATAGGGAGGTACAAGCTCCAACTCGGTTTTACAGTGAAAACGGCAGGCACTTCAAACCGGCACTAGGAAACAGACTGAGAAACCAGAGTAAGGGTTTCTCCTGCAACCCGTTCCCTTGGTGCTGGATGAACGAACGTCTCTCCACATGCTCAGTTCTGAGAGATAAGTGTGTGTGAAAGCCGTCCTTCACCTAGCTTGAAGGGAACACAAAATTTCTTTTCAGTTGCCAACTCCACTCCATACATATATATGGGGAGGTACAAGCTCCAACTCGGTTTTACAGTGAAAACGGAAGGCACTTCAAACCGGCACTAGGAAACAGACTGAGAAACCAGAGTAAGGGTTTCTCCTGCAACCCGTTCCCTTGGTGCTGGATGAACGAACGTCTCTCCACATGCTCAGTTCTGAGAGATAAGTGTGTGTGAAAGCCGACCTTCACCTAACTTGAAGGGAACACAAAGTTTCTTTTCAGTTGCCAACTCCACTCCATACATTTATATGGGGAGGTACAAGCACCAACTCGGGTTTACAGTGAAAACGGCAGGCACTTCAAACCGGCACTAGGAAACAGACTGAGAAAACAGAGTAAGGGTTTCCCCTGCAACCCGTTCCCTTGGTGCTGGATGAACGAACGTCTCTCCACATGCTCAGTTCTGAGAGAAAAGTGTGTGTGAAAGCCGTCCTTCAACTAGCTTGAAGGAAACACAAAGTTTCTTTTCAGGTGCCAACTCCACTCCATACATATATATGGGGAGGTAAAAGCTCCAACTCGGTTTTACAGTGAAAACGGCAGGCACTTCAAACCGGCACTAGGAAACAGACTGAGAAAGCAGAGAAAGGGTTTCTCCTGCAACCCGTTCCCTTGGTGCTGGATGAACGAACGTCTCTCCACATGCTCAGTTCTGAGAGATAAGTGTGTGTGAAAGCCATCCTTCACCTAGCTTGAAGGGAACACAAAGTTTCTTTTCAGTTGCCAACTCCACTCCATACATATATATAGGGAGGTACAAGCTCCAACTCGGTTTTACAGTGAAAACGGCAGGCACTTCAAACCGGCACTAGGAAACAGACTGAGAAACCAGAGTAAGGGTTTCTCCTGCAACCCGTTCCCTTGGTGCTGGATGAACGAACGTCTCTCCACATGCTCAGTTCTGAGAGATAAGTGTGTGTGAAAGCCGTCCTTCACCTAGCTTGAAGGGAACACAAAGTTTCTTTTCAGTTGCCAACTCCACGCCATACATTTATATGGAGAGGTACAAGCTCCAACTCGGTTTTACAGTGAAAACGGCAGGCACTTCAAACCGGCACTAGGAAACAGACTGAGAAAGCAGAGTAAGGGTTTCTCCTGCAACCCGTTCCCTTGGTGCTGGATGAACGAACGTCTCTCCACATGCTCAGTTCTGAGAGATAAGTGTGTGTGAAAGCCGTCCTTCACCTAGCTTGAAGGGAACACAAAGTTTCTTTTCAGTTGCCAACTCCACTCCATACATATATATGGGGAGGTACAATCTCCAACTCGGTTTTACAGTGAAAACGGCAGGCACTTCAAACCGGCACTAGGAAACAGACTGAGAAACCAGAGTAAGGGTTTCTCCTGCAACCCGTTCCCTTGGTGCTGGATGAACGAACGTCTCTCCACATGCTCAGTTCTGAGAGATAAGTGTGTGTGAAAGCCGTCCTTCACCTAGCTTGAAGGGAACACAAAGTTTCTTTTCAGTTGCCAACTCCACTCCATACATATATATGGGGAGGTACAAGTTCCAACTCGGTTTTACAGTGAATACAGCAGGCACTTCAAACTGGCACTAGGAAACAGAATGAGAAACCAGAGTAAGGGTTTCTCATGCAACCCGTTCCCTTGGTGTTGGATGAACGAACTTCTCTCCACATGCTCAGTTCTGAGAGATAAGTGTGTGTGAAAGCCGTCTTTCACCTAACTTGAAGGGAACACAAGGTTTCTTTTCAGTTGCCAACTCCACTCCATACATATATATGGGGAGGTACAAGCTCCAACTCGGTTTTACAGTGAAAACGGCAGGCACTTCATACCGGCACTAGGAAACAGACTGAGAAACCAGAGTAAGGGTTTCTCCTGCAACCCGTTCCATTGGTGCTGGATGAACGTACGTCTCTCCACATGCTCAGTTCTGAGAGATAAGTGTGTGTGAAAGCCGTCCTTCACCTAGCTTGAAGGGAACACAAAGTTTCTTTTCAGTTGCCAACTCCACTCCATACATTTATATGGGGAGGTACAAGCTCCAACTCGGTTTTACAGTGAAAACGGCAGGCACTTCAAACCGGCACTAGGAAACAGACTGAGAAAGCAGAGTAAGGGTTTCTCCTGCAACCCGTTCCCTTGGTGCTGGATGAACGAACGTCTCTCCACATGCTCAGTTCTGAGAGATAAGTGTGTGTGAAAGCCGTCCTTCACCTAGCTTGAAGGGAACACAAAGTTTCATTTCAGTTGCCAACTCCACTCCATATATATATATGGGTAGGTACAAGCTCCAACTCGGTTTTACAGTGAAAACGGCAGGCACTTCAAACCGGCACTAGGAAACAGACTCAGAAAGCAGAGTAAGGGTTTCTCCTGCAACTCGTTCCCTTGGTGCTGGATGAACGAACGTCTCTCCACATGCTCAGTTCTGAGAGATAAGTGTGTGTGAAAGCCGTCCTTCACCTAGCTTGAAGGGAACACAAAGTTTCTTTTCAGTTGCCAACTAAACTCCATACATATATATGGGGAGGTACAAGCTCCAACTCGGTTTTACAGTGAATACGGCAGGCACTTCAAACCGGCACTAGGAAACAGACTGAGAAACCAGAGTAAGGGTTTCTCCTGCAACCCGTTCCCTTGGTGCTGGATGAACGAACGTCTCTCCACATGCTCAGTTCTGAGAGATAAGTGTGTGTGAAAGCCGTCCTTCACCTAGCTTGAAGGGAACACAAAGTTTCTTTTCAGTTGCCAACTCCACTCCATACATTTATATGGGGAGGTACAAGCTCCAACTCGGTTTTAAAGTGAAAACGGCAGGCACTTCAAACCGGCACTAGGAAACAGACTGAGAAAGCAGAGTAAGGGTTTCTCCTGCAACCCGTTCCCTTGGTGCTGGATGAACGAACGTCTCTCCACATGCTCAGTTCTGAGAGATAAGTGTGTGTGAAAGCCGTCCTTCACCTAGCTTGAAGGGAACACAAAGTTTCTTTTCAGTTGCCAACTCCACTCCATACATATATATGGGGAGGTACAAGCTCCAACTCGGTTTTACAGTGAAAACGGCAGGCACTTCAAACCGGCACTAGGAAACAGACTGAGAAACCAGAGTAAGGGTTTCTCCTGCAACCCGTTCCCTTGGTGCTGGATGAACGAACGTCTCTCCACATGCTCAGTTCTGAGAGATAAGTGTGTGTGAAAGCCGTCCTTCACCTAGCTTGAAGGGAACACAAAGTTTCTTTTCAGTTGCCAACTCCACTCCATACATATATATGGGGAGGTAAAAGCTCCAACTCGGTTTTACAGTGAAAACGGCAGGCACTTCAAACCGGCACTAGGAAACAGACTGAGAAACCAGAGTAAGGGTTTCTCCTGCAACCCGTTCCCTTGGTGCTGGATGAACGAACGTCTCTCCACATGCTCAGTTCTGAGAGATAAGTGTGTGTGAAAGCCGTCCTTCACCTAGCTTGAAGGGAACACAAAGTTTCTTTTCAGTTGCCAACTCCACTCCATACATTTATATGGGGAGGTACAAGCTCCAACTCGGTTTTACAGTGAAAACGGCAGGCACTTCAAACCGGCACTAGGAAACAGACTGAGAAACCAGAGTAAGGGTTTCTCCTGCAACCCGTTCCCTTGGTGCTGGATGAACGAACGTCTCTCCACATGCTCAGTTCTGAGAGATAAGTGTGTGTGAAAGCCGTCCTTCACCTAGCTTGAAGGGAACACAAAGTTTCTTTTCAGTTGCCAACTCCACTCCATACATATATATGGGGAGGTAAAAGCTCCAACTCGGTTTTACAGTGAAAACGGCAGGCACTTCAAACCGGCACTAGGAAACAGACTGAGAAACCAGAGTAAGGGTTTCTCCTGCAACCCGTTCCCTTGGTGCTGGATGAACGAACGTCTCTCCACATGCTCAGTTCTGAGAGATAAGTGTGTGTGAAAGCCGTCCTTCACCTAGCTTGAAGGGAACACAAAGTTTCTTTTCAGTTGCCAACTCCACTCCATATATATATATGGGGAGGTACAAGCTCCAACTCGGTTTTACAGTGAAAACGGCAGGCACTTCAAACCGGCACTAGGAAACAGACTCAGAAAGCAGAGTAAGAGTTTCTCCTGCAACTCGTTCCCTTGGTGCTGGATGAACGAACGTCTCTCCACATGCTCAGTTCTGAGAGATAAGTGTGTGTGAAAGCCGTCCTTCACCTAGCTTGAAGGGAACACAAAGTTTCTTTTCAGTTGCCAACTAAACTCCATACATATATATGGGGAGGTACAAGCTCCAACTCGGTTTTACACTGAATACGGCAGGCACTTCAAACCGGCACTAGGAAACAGACTGAGAAACCAGAGTAAGGGTTTCTCCTGCAACCCGTTTCCTTGGTGCTGGATGAACGAACGTCTCTCCACATGCTCAGTTCTGAGAGATAAGTGTGTGTGAAAGCCGTCCTTCACCTAGCTTGAAGGGAACACAAAGTTTCTTTTCAGTTGCCAACTCCACTCCATACATTTATATGGGGAGGTACAAGCTCCAACTCGGTTTTAAAGTGAAAACGGCAGGCACTTCAAACCGGCACTAGAAAACAGACTGAGAAAGCAGAGTAAGGGTTTCTCCTGCAACCCGTTCCCTTGGTGCTGGATGAACGAACGTCTCTCCACATGCTCAGTTCTGAGAGATAAGTGTGTGTGAAAGCCGTCCTTCACCTAGCTTGAAGGGAACACAAAGTTTCTTTTCAGTTGCCAACTCCACTCCATACATATATATGGGGAGGTACAAGCTCCAACTCGGTTTTACAGTGAAAACGGCAGGCACTTCAAACCGGCACTAGGAAACAGACTGAGAAAGCAGAGTAAGGGTTTCTCCTGCAACCCGTTCCCTTGGTGCTGGATGAACGAACGTCTCTCCACATGCTCAGTTCTGAGAGATAAGTGTGTGTGAAAGCCGTCCTTCACCTAGCTTGAAGGGAACACAAAGTTTCTTTTCAGTTGCCAACTCCAATCCATACATATATATGGGGAGGTACAAGCTCCAACTCGGTTTTACAGTGAAAACGGCAGGCACTTCAAACCGGCACTAGGAAACAGACTGAGAAACCAGAGTAAGGGTTTCTCCTGCAACCCGTTCCCTTGGTGTTGGATGAACGAACGTCTCTCCACATGCTCAGTTCTGAGAGATAAGTGTGTGTGAAAGCCGTCCTTCACCTATCTTGAAGGGAACACAAAGTTTCTTTTCAGTTGCCAACTCCACTCCATACATATATATGGGGAGGTACAAGCTCCAACTCGGTTTTACAGTGAAAACGGCAGGCACTTCAAACCGGCACTAGGAAACAGACTGAGAAACCAGAGAAAGGGTTTCTCCTGCAACCCGTTCCCTTGGTGCTGGATGAACGAACGTCTCTCCACATGCTCAGTTCTGAGAGATAAGTGTGTGTGAAAGCCGTCCTTCACCTAGCTTGAAGGGAACACAAAGTTTCTTTTCAGTTGCCAACACCACTCCATACACATATATGGGGAGGTACAAGCTCCAACTCGGTTTTACAGTGAAAACGGCAGGCACTTCAAACCGGCACTAGGAAACAGACTGAGAAAGCAGAGTAAGGGTTTCTCCTGCAACCCGTTCCCTTGGTGCTGGATGAACGAACGTCTCTCCACATGCTCAGTTCTGAGAGATAAGTGTGTGTGAAAGCCGTCCTTCACCTAGCTTGAAGGGAACACAAAGTTTCTTTTCAGTTGCCAACTCCACTCCATACATTTATATGGGGAGGTACAAGCTCCAACTCGGTTTTACAGTGAAAACGGCAGGCACTTCAAACCGGCACTAGGAAACAGACTGAGAAAGCAGAGTAAGGGTTTCTCCTGCAACCCGTTCCCTTAGTGCTGGATGAACGAACGTCTCTCCACATGCTCAGTTCTGAGAGAAAAGTGTGTGTGAAAGCCGTCCTTCACATAGCTTGAAGGAAACACAAAGTTTCTTTTCAGGTGCCAACTCCACTCCATACATATATATGGGGAGGTACAAGCTCCAACTCGGTTTTACAGTGAAAACGGCAGGCACTTCAAACCGGCACTAGGAAACAGACTGAGAAAGCAGAGTAAGGGTTTCTCCTGCAACCCGTTCCCTTGGTGCTGGATGAACGAACGTCTCTCCACATGCTCAGTTCTGAGAGATAAGTGTGTGTGAAAGCCGTCCTTCACCTAGCTTGAAGGAAACACAAAGTTTCTTTTCAGTTGTCAACTCCACTCCATACATATATATGGGGAGGTACAAGCTCCAACTCGGTTTTACAGTGAAAACGGCAGGCACTTCAAACCGGCACTAGGAAACAGACTGAGAAACCAGAGTAAGGGTTTCTCCTGCAACCCGTTCCCTTGGTGCTGGATGAACGAACGTCTCTCCACATGCTCATTTCTGAGAGATAAGTGTGTGTGAAAGCCGTCCTTCACCTAGCTTGAAGGGAACACAAAGTTTCTTTTCAGTTGCCAACACCACTCCATACACATATATGGGGAGGTACAAGCTCCAACTCGGTTTTACAGTGAAAACGGCAGGCACTTCAAACCGGCACTAGGAAACAGACTGAGAAAGCAGAGTAAGGGTTTCTCATGCAACCCGTTCCCTTGGTGCTGGATGAACGAACGTCTCTCCACATGCTCAGTTCTGAGAGATAAGTGTGTGTGAAAGCCGTCCTTCACCTAGCTTGAAGGGAACACAAAGTTTCTTTTCAGTTGCCAACTCCACTCCATACATTTATATGGGGAGGTACAAGCTCCAACTCGGTTTTACAGTGAAAACGGCAGGCACTTCAAACCGGCACTAGGAAACAGACTGAGAAAGCAGAGTAAGGGTTTCTCCTGCAACCCGTTCCCTTAGTGCTGGATGAACGAACGTCTCTCCACATGCTCAGTTCTGAGAGAAAATTGTGTGTGAAAGCCGTCCTTCACATAGCTTGAAGGAAACACAGTTTCTTTTCAGGTGCCAACTCCACTCCATACATATATATATGGGAGGTACAAGCTCCAACTCGGTTTTACAGTGAAAACGGCAGGCACTTCAAACCGGCACTAGGAAACAGACTGAGAAAGCAGAGTAAGGGTTTCTCCTGCAACCCGTTCCCTTGGTGCTGGATGAACGAACGTCTCTCCACATGCTCAGTTCTGAGAGATAAGTGTGTGTGAAAGCCGTCCTTCACCTAGCTTGAAGGAAACACAAAGTTTCTTTTCAGTTGTCAACTCCACTCCATACATATATATGGGGAGGTACAAGCTCCAACTCGGTTTTACAGTGAAAACGGCAGGCAATTCAAACCGGCACTAGGAAACAGACTGAGAAAGCAGAGTAAGGGTTTCTCCTGCAACCCGTTCCCTTGGTGCTGGATGAACGAACGTCTCTCCACATGCTCAGTTCTAAGAGATAAGTGTGTGTGAAAGCCGTCCTTCACCTAGCTTGAAGGGAACACAAAGTTTCTTTTCAGTTGCCAACTCCACTCCATACATATATATGGGGAGGTACAAGCTCCAACTCGGTTTTACATTGAATACGGCAGGCACTTCAAACCGGCACTAGGAAACAGAATGAGAAACCAGAGTAAGGGTTTCTCATGCAACCCGTTCCCTTGGTGTTGGATGAACGAACGTCTCTCCACATGCTCAGTTCTGAGAGATAAGTGTGTGTGAAAGCCGTCCTTCACCTAGCTTGAAGGGAACACAAAATTTCTTTTCAGTTGCCAACTCCACTCCATACATATATATGGGGAGGTACAATCTCCAACTCGGTTTTACAGTGAAAACGGCAGGCACTTCAAACCGGCACTAGGAAACAGACTGAGAAACCAGAGTAAGGGTTTCACCTGCAACCCGTTCCCTTGGTGCTGGATGAACGAACGTCTCTCCACATGCTCAGTTCTGAGAGATAAGTGTGTGTGAAAGCCGACCTTCACCTAGCTTGAAGGGAACACAAAGTTTCTTTTTAGTTGCCAACTCCACTCCATACATTTATATGGGGAGGTACAAGCTCCAACTCGGGTTTACAGTGAAAACGGCAGGCACTTCAAACCGGCACTAGGAAACAGACTGAGAAAACAGAGTAAGGGTTTCCCCTGCAACCCGTTCCCTTGGTGCTGGATGAACGAACGTCTCTCCACATGCTCAGTTCTGAGAGAAAAGTGTGTGTGAAAGCTGTCCTTCACCTAGCTTGAAGGAAACACAAAGTTTCTTTTCAGGTGCCAACTCCACTCCATACATATATATGGGGAGGTAAAAGCTCCAACTCGGTTTTACAGTGAAAACGGCAGGCACTTCAAACCGGCACTAAGAAACAGACTGAGAAAGCAGAGTAAGGGTTTCTCCTGCAACCCGTTCCCTTGGTGCTGGATGAACGAACGTCTCTCCACATGCTCAGTTCTGAGAGATAAGTGTGTGTGAAAGCCGTCCTTCACCTAGCTTGAAGGGAACACAAAGTTTCTTTTCAGTTGCCAACTCCACTCCATACATATATATAGGGAGGTACAAGCTCCAACTCGGTTTTACAGTGAAAACGGCAGGCACTTCAAACCGGCACTAGGAAACAGACTGAGAAACCAGAGTAAGGGTTTCTCCTGCAACCCGTTCCCTTGGTGCTGGATGAACGAACGTCTCTCCACATGCTCAGTTCTGAGAGATAAGTGTGTGTGAAAGCCGTCCTTCACCTAGCTTGAAGGGAACACAAAGTTTCTTTTCAGTTGCCAACTCCACGCCATACATTTATATGGGGAGGTACAAGCTCCAACTCGGTTTTACAGTGAAAACGGCAGGCACTTCAAACCGGCACTAGGAAACAGACTGAGAAAGCAGAGTAAGGGTTTCTCCTGCAACCCGTTCCCTTGGTGCTGGATGAACGAACGTCTCTCCACATGCTCAGTTCTGAGAGATAAGTGTGTGTGAAAGCCGTCCTTCACCTAGCTTGAAGGGAACACAAAGTTTCTGTTCAGTTGCCAACTCCACTCCATACATATATATGGGGAGGTACAATCTCCAACTCGGTTTTACAGTGAAAACGGCAGGCACTTCAAACCGGCACTAGGAAACAGACTGAGAAAGCAGAGTAACGGTTTCTCCTGCAACCCGTTCCCTTGGTGCTGGATGAACGAACGTCTCTCCACATGCTCAGTTCTGAGAGATAAGTGTGTGTGAAAGCCGTCCTTCACCTAGCTTGAAGGGAACACAAAGTTTCTTTTCAGTTGCCAACTCCCCTCCATACATATATATGGGGAGGTACAAGCTCCAACTCGGTTTTACAGTGAATACAGCAGGCACTTCAAACTGGCACTAGGAAACAGAATGAGAAACCAGAGTAAGGGTTTCTCATGCAACCCGTTCCCTTGGTGTTGGATGAACGAACTTCTCTCCACATGCTCAGTTCTGAGAGATAAGTGTGTGTGAAAGCCGTCTTTCACCTAACTTGAAGGGAACACAAGGTTTCTTTTCAGTTGCCAACTCCACTCCATACATATATATGGGGAGGTACAAGCTCCAACTCGGTTTTACAGTGAAAACGGCAGGCACTTCAAACCGGCACTAGGAAACAGACTGAGAAACCAGAGTAAGGGTTTCTCCTGCAACCCGTTCCCTTGGTGCTGGATGAACGAACGTCTCTCCACATGCTCAGTTCTGAGAGATAAGTGTGTGTGAAAGCCGTCCTTCACCTAGCTTGAAGGGAACACAAAGTTTCTTTTCAGTTGCCAACTCCACTCCATACATTTATATGGGGAGGTACAAGCTCCAACTCGGTTTTACAGTGAAAACGGCAGGCACTTCAAACCGGCACTAGGAAACAGACTGAGAAACCAGAGTAAGGGTTTCTCCTGCAACCCGTTCCCTTGGTGCTGGATGAACGAACGTCTCTCCACATGCTCAGTTCTGAGAGATAAGTGTGTGTGAAAGCCGTCCTTCACCTAGCTTGAAGGGAACACAAAGTTTCTTTTCAGTTGCCAACTCCACTCCATACATATATATGGGGAGGTACAAGCTCCAACTCGGTTTTACAGTGAAAACGGCAGGCACTTCATACCGGCACTAGGAAACAGACTGAGAAAGCAGAGTAAGGGTTTCTCCTGCAACACGTTCCCTTGGTTCTGGATGAACGAACGTCTCTCCACATGCTCAGTTCTGAGAGATAAGTGTGTGTGAAAGCCGTCCTTCACCTAGCTTGAAGGGAACACAAAGTTTCTTTTCAGTTGCCAACTCCAATCCATACATATATATGGGGAGGTACAAGCTCCAACTCGGTTTTACAGTGAAAACGGCAGGCACTTCAAACCGGCACTAGGAAACAGACTGAGAAACCAGAGTAAGGGTTTCTCCTGCAACCCGTTCCCTTGGTGTTGGATGAACGAACGTCTCTCCACATGCTCAGTTCTGAGAGATAAGTGT
Source organism: Vicugna pacos (assembly GCF_048564905.1). NCBI lineage: Eukaryota > Metazoa > Chordata > Mammalia > Artiodactyla > Camelidae > Vicugna > Vicugna pacos. The sequence goes on from NW_027328795.1 coordinate 917,850, forward strand.
GTGTGAAAGCCGTCCTTCACCTATCTTGAAGGGAACACAAAGTTTCTTTTCAGTTGCCAACTCCACTCCATACATATATATGGGGAGGTACAAGCTCCAACTCGGTTTTACAGTGAAAACGGCAGGCACTTCAAACCGGCACTAGGAAACAGACTGAGAAACCAGAGAAAGGGTTTCTCCTGCAACCCGTTCCCTTGGTGCTGGATGAACGAACGTCTCTCCACATGCTCAGTTCTGAGAGATAAGTGTGTGTGAAAGCCGTCCTTCACCTAGCTTGAAGGGAACACAAAGTTTCTTTTCAGTTGCCAACACCACTCCATACACATATATGGGGAGGTACAAGCTCCAACTCGGTTTTACAGTGAAAACGGCAGGCACTTCAAACCGGCACTAGGAAACAGACTGAGAAAGCAGAGTAAGGGTTTCTCCTGCAACCCGTTCCCTTGGTGCTGGATGAACGAACGTCTCTCCACATGCTCAGTTCTGAGAGATAAGTGTGTGTGAAAGCCGTCCTTCACCTAGCTTGAAGGGAACACAAAGTTTCTTTTCAGTTGCCAACTCCACTCCATACATTTATATGGGGAGGTACAAGCTCCAACTCGGTTTTACAGTGAAAACGGCAGGCACTTCAAACCGGCACTAGGAAACAGACTGAGAAAGCAGAGTAAGGGTTTCTCCTGCAACCCGTTCCCTTAGTGCTGGATGAAAGAACGTCTCTCCACATGCTCAGTTCTGAGAGAAAAGTGTGTGTGAAAGCCGTCCTTCACATAGCTTGAAGGAAACACAAAGTTTCTTTTCAGGTGCCAACTCCACTCCATACATATATATGGGGAGGTACAAGCTCCAACTCGGTTTTACAGTGAAAACGGCAGGCACTTCAAACCGGCACTAGGAAACAGACTGAGAAAGCAGAGTAAGGGTTTCTCCTGCAACCCGTTCCCTTGGTGCTGGATGAACGAACGTCTCTCCACATGCTCAGTTCTGAGAGATAAGTGTGTGTGAAAGCCGTCCTTCACCTAGCTTGAAGGAAACACAAAGTTTCTTTTCAGTTGTCAACTCCACTCCATACATATATATGGGGAGGTACAAGCTCCAACTCGGTTTTACAGTGAAAACGGCAGGCACTTCAAACCGGCACTAGGAAACAGACTGAGAAACCAGAGTAAGGGTTTCTCCTGCAACCCGTTCCCTTGGTGCTGGATGAACGAACGTCTCTCCACATGCTCATTTCTGAGAGATAAGTGTGTGTGAAAGCCGTCCTTCACCTAGCTTGAAGGGAACACAAAGTTTCTTTTCAGTTGCCAACACCACTCCATACACATATATGGGGAGGTACAAGCTCCAACTCGGTTTTACAGTGAAAACGGCAGGCACTTCAAACCGGCACTAGGAAACAGACTGAGAAAGCAGAGTAAGGGTTTCTCATGCAACCCGTTCCCTTGGTGCTGGATGAACGAACGTCTCTCCACATGCTCAGTTCTGAGAGATAAGTGTGTGTGAAAGCCGTCCTTCACCTAGCTTGAAGGGAACACAAAGTTTCTTTTCAGTTGCCAACTCCACTCCATACATTTATATGGGGAGGTACAAGCTCCAACTCGGTTTTACAGTGAAAACGGCAGGCACTTCAAACCGGCACTAGGAAACAGACTGAGAAAGCAGAGTAAGGGTTTCTCCTGCAACCCGTTCCCTTAGTGCTGGATGAACGAACGTCTCTCCACATGCTCAGTTCTGAGAGAAAATTGTGTGTGAAAGCCGTCCTTCACATAGCTTGAAGGAAACACAAAGTTTCTTTTCAGGTGCCAACTCCACTCCATACATATATATATGGGAGGTACAAGCTCCAACTCGGTTTTACAGTGAAAACGGCAGGCACTTCAAACCGGCACTAGGAAACAGACTGAGAAAGCAGAGTAAGGGTTTCTCCTGCAACCCGTTCCCTTGGTGCTGGATGAACGAACGTCTCTCCACATGCTCAGTTCTGAGAGATAAGTGTGTGTGAAAGCCGTCCTTCACCTAGCTTGAAGGAAACACAAAGTTTCTTTTCAGTTGTCAACTCCACTCCATACATATATATGGGGAGGTACAAGCTCCAACTCGGTTTTACAGTGAAAACGGCAGGCAATTCAAACCGGCACTAGGAAACAGACTGAGAAAGCAGAGTAAGGGTTTCTCCTGCAACCCGTTCCCTTGGTGCTGGATGAACGAACGTCTCTCCACATGCTCAGTTCTAAGAGATAAGTGTGTGTGAAAGCCGTCCTTCACCTAGCTTGAAGGGAACACAAAGTTTCTTTTCAGTTGCCAACTCCACTCCATACATATATATGGGGAGGTACAAGCTCCAACTCGGTTTTACATTGAATACGGCAGGCACTTCAAACCGGCACTAGGAAACAGAATGAGAAACCAGAGTAAGGGTTTCTCATGCAACCCGTTCCCTTGGTGTTGGATGAACGAACGTCTCTCCACATGCTCAGTTCTGAGAGATAAGTGTGTGTGAAAGCCGTCCTTCACCTAGCTTGAAGGGAACACAAAATTTCTTTTCAGTTGCCAACTCCACTCCATACATATATATGGGGAGGTACAAGCTCCAACTCGGTTTTACAGTGAAAACGGCAGGCACTTCAAACCGGCACTAGGAAACAGACTGAGAAACCAGAGTAAGGGTTTCACCTGCAACCCGTTCCCTTGGTGCTGGATGAACGAACGTCTCTCCACATGCTCAGTTCTGAGAGATAAGTGTGTGTGAAAGCCGACCTTCACCTAGCTTGAAGGGAACACAAAGTTTCTTTTTAGTTGCCAACTCCACTCCATACATTTATATGGGGAGGTACAAGCTCCAACTCGGGTTTACAGTGAAAACGGCAGGCACTTCAAACCGGCACTAGGAAACAGACTGAGAAAACAGAGTAAGGGTTTCCCCTGCAACCCGTTCCCTTGGTGCTGGATGAACGAACGTCTCTCCACATGCTCAGTTCTGAGAGAAAAGTGTGTGTGAAAGCCGTCCTTCACCTAGCTTGAAGGAAACACAAAGTTTCTTTTCAGGTGCCAACTCCACTCCATACATATATATGGGGAGGTAAAAGCTCCAACTCGGTTTTACAGTGAAAACGGCAGGCACTTCAAACCGGCACTAAGAAACAGACTGAGAAAGCAGAGTAAGGGTTTCTCCTGCAACCCGTTCCCTTGGTGCTGGATGAACGAACGTCTCTCCACATGCTCAGTTCTGACAGATAAGTGTGTGTGAAAGCCGTCCTTCACCTAGCTTGAAGGAAACACAAAGTTTCTTTTCAGTTGCCAACTCCACTCCATACATATATATAGGGAGGTACAAGCTCCAACTCGGTTTTACAGTGAAAACGGCAGGCACTTCAAACCGGCACTAGGAAACAGACTGAGAAACCAGAGTAAGGGTTTCTCCTGCAACCCGTTCCCTTGGTGCTGGATGAACGAACGTCTCTCCACATGCTCAGTTCTGAGAGATAAGTGTGTGTGAAAGCCGTCCTTCACCTAGCTTGAAGGGAACACAAAGTTTCTTTTCAGTTGCCAACTCCACGCCATACATTTATATGGGGAGGTACAAGCTCCAACTCGGTTTTACAGTGAAAACGGCAGGCACTTCAAACCGGCACTAGGAAACAGACTGAGAAAGCAGAGTAAGGGTTTCTCCTGCAACCCGTTCCCTTGGTGCTGGATGAACGAACGTCTCTCCACATGCTCAGTTCTGAGAGATAAGTGTGTGTGAAAGCCGTCCTTCACCTAGCTTGAAGGGAACACAAAGTTTCTGTTCAGTTGCCAACTCCACTCCATACATATATATGGGGAGGTACAATCTCCAACTCGGTTTTACAGTGAAAACGGCAGGCACTTCAAACCGGCACTAGGAAACAGACTGAGAAAGCAGAGTAACGGTTTCTCCTGCAACCCGTTCCCTTGGTGCTGGATGAACGAACGTCTCTCCACATGCTCAGTTCTGAGAGATAAGTGTGTGTGAAAGCCGTCCTTCACCTAGCTTGAAGGGAACACAAAGTTTCTTTTCAGTTGCCAACTCCCCTCCATACATATATATGGGGAGGTACAAGCTCCAACTCGGTTTTACAGTGAATACAGCAGGCACTTCAAACTGGCACTAGGAAACAGAATGAGAAACCAGAGTAAGGGTTTCTCATGCAACCCGTTCCCTTGGTGTTGGATGAACGAACTTCTCTCCACATGCTCAGTTCTGAGAGATAAGTGTGTGTGAAAGCCGTCTTTCACCTAACTTGAAGGGAACACAAGGTTTCTTTTCAGTTGCCAACTCCACTCCATACATATATATGGGGAGGTACAAGCTCCAACTCGGTTTTACAGTGAAAACGGCAGGCACTTCAAACCGGCACTAGGAAACAGACTGAGAAACCAGAGTAAGGGTTTCTCCTGCAACCCGTTCCCTTGGTGCTGGATGAACGAACGTCTCTCCACATGCTCAGTTCTGAGAGATAAGTGTGTGTGAAAGCCGTCCTTCACCTAGCTTGAAGGGAACACAAAGTTTCTTTTCAGTTGCCAACTCCACTCCATACATTTATATGGGGAGGTACAAGCTCCAACTCGGTTTTACAGTGAAAACGGCAGGCACTTCAAACCGGCACTAGGAAACAGACTGAGAAACCAGAGTAAGGGTTTCTCCTGCAACCCGTTCCCTTGGTGCTGGATGAACGAACGTCTCTCCACATGCTCAGTTCTGAGAGATAAGTGTGTGTGAAAGCCGTCCTTCACCTAGCTTGAAGGGAACACAAAGTTTCTTTTCAGTTGCCAACTCCACTCCATACATATATATGGGGAGGTACAAGCTCCAACTCGGTTTTACAGTGAAAACGGCAGGCACTTCATACCGGCACTAGGAAACAGACTGAGAAAGCAGAGTAAGGGTTTCTCCTGCAACACGTTCCCTTGGTTCTGGATGAACGAACGTCTCTCCACATGCTCAGTTCTGAGAGATAAGTGTGTGTGAAAGCCGTCCTTCACCTAGCTTTAAGGGAACACAAAGTTTCTTTTCAGTTGCCAACTCCAATCCATACATATATATGGGGAGGTACAAGCTCCAACTCGGTTTTACAGTGAAAACGGCAGGCACTTCAAACCGGCACTAGGAAACAGACTGAGAAACCAGAGTAAGGGTTTCTCCTGCAACCCGTTCCCTTGGTGTTGGATGAACGAACGTCTCTCCACATGCTCAGTTCTGAGAGATAAGTGTGTGTGAAAGCCGTCCTTCACCTATCTTGAAGGGAACACAAAGTTTCTTTTCAGTTGCCAACTCCACTCCATACATATATATGGGGAGGTACAAGCTCCAACTCGGTTTTACAGTGAAAACGGCAGGCACTTCAAACCGGTACTAGGAAACAGACTGAGAAACCAGAGTAAGGGTTTCTCCTGCAACCCGTTCCCTTGGTGCTGGATGAACGAACGTCTCTCCACATGCTCAGTTCTGAGAGATAAGTGTGTGTGAAAGCCGTCCTTCACCTAGCTTGAAGGGAACACAAAGTTTCTTTTCAGTTGCCAACTCCACTCCATACATATATATGGGCAGGTACAAGCTCCAACTCGGTTTTACAGTGAAAACGGCAGGCACTTCAAACCGGCACTAGGAAACAGACTGAGAAACCATAGTAAGGGTTTCTCCAGCAACCCGATCCCTTGGTGCTGGATGAACGAACGTCTCTCCACATGCTCAGTTCTGAGAGATAATTGTGTGTGAAAGCCGTCCTTCACCTAGCTTGAAGGGAACACAAAGTTTCTTTTCAGTTGCCAACTCCAATCCATACATATATATGGGGAGGTCCAAGCTCCAACTCGGTTTTACAGTGAAAACGGCAGGCACTTCAAACCGGCACTAGGAAACAGACTGAGAAAGCAGAGTAAGGGTTTCTTCTGCAACCCGTTCCCTTGGTGCTGGATGAACGAACGTCTCTCCACATGCTCAGTTCTGAGAGATAAGTGTGTGTGAAAGCCGTCCTTCACCTAGCTTGAAGGAAACACAAAGTTTCTTTTCAGTTGCCAACTCCACTCCATACATATATATGGGGAGGTACAAGCTCCAACTCGGTTTTACAGTGAAAACGGCAGGCACTTCAAACCGGCACTAGGAAACAGACTGAGAAACCAGAGTAAGGGTTTCTCCTGCAACCCGTTCCCTTGGTGCTGGATGAACGAACGTCTCTCCACATGCTCAGTTCTGAGATATAAGTGTGTGTGAAAGCCGTCCTTCACCTAGCTTGAAGGGAACACAAAGTATCTTTTCAGTTGCCAACTCCACTCCATACATATATATGGGGAGGTACAAGCTCCAACTCGGTTTTACAGTGAAAACGGCAGGCACTTCAAACCGGCACTAGGAAACAGACTGAGAAACCAGAGTAAGGGTTTCTCCTGCAACCCGTTCCCTTGGTGCTGGATGAACGAAAGTCTCTCCACATGCTCAGTTCTGAGAGATAAGTGTGTGTGAAAGCCGTCCTTCACCTAGCTTGAAGGGAACACAAAGTTTCTTTTCAGTTGCCAACTCCACTCCATACATATATATAGGGAGGTACAAGCTCCAACTCGGTTTTACAGTGAAAACGGCAGGCACTTCAAACCGGCACTAGGAAACAGACTGAGAAACCAGAGTAAGGGTTTCTCCTGCAACCCGTTCCCTTGGTGCTGGATGAACGAACGTCTCTCCACATGCTCAGTTCTGAGAGATAAGTGTGTGTGAAAGCCGTCCTTCACCTAGCTTGAAGGGAACACAAAGTTTCTTTTCAGTTGCCAACTCCACTCCATACATATATATGGGGAGGTACAAGCTCCAACTCGGTTTTACAGTGAAAACGGCAGGCACTTCAAACCGGCACTAGGAAACAGACTGAGAAACCAGAGTAAGGGTTTCTCCTGCAACCCGTTCCCTTGGTGCTGGATGAACGAAAGTCTCTCCACATGCTCAGTTCTGAGAGATAAGTGTGTGTGAAAGCCGTCCTTCACCTAGCTTGAAGGGAACACAAAGTTTCTTTTCAGTTGCCAACTCCACTCCATACATATATATGGGGAGGTACAAGCTCCAACTCGGTTTTACAGTGAAAATGGCAGGCACTTCAAACCGGCACTAGGAAACAGACTGAGAAAGCAGAGTAAGGGTTTCTCCTGCAACCCGTTCCCTTGGTGCTGGATGAACGAACGTCTCTCCACATGCTCAGTTCTGAGAGATAAGTGTGTGTGAAAGCCGTCCTTCACCTAGCTTGAAGGGAACACAAAGTTTCTTTTCAGTTGCAAACTCCACTCCATACATATATATGGGGAGGTACAAGCTCCAACTCGGTTTTACAGTGAAAACGGCAGGCACTTCAAACCGGCACTAGGAAACAGACTGAGAAAGCAGAGTAAGGGTTTCTCCTGCAACCCGTTCCCTTGGTGCTGGATGAACGAACGTCTCTCCACATGCTCAGTTCTGAGAGATAAGTGTGTGTGAAAGCCGTCCTTCACCTAGCTTGAAGGGAACACAAAGTTTCTTTTCAGTTGCCAACTCCACTCCATACATATATATGGGGAGGTACAAGCTCCAACTCGGTTTTACAGTGAAAACGGCAGGCACTTCAAACCGGCACTAGGAAACAGACTGAGAAAGCAGAGTAAGGGTTTCTCCTGCAACCCGTTCCCTTGGTGCTGGATGAACGAACGTCTCTCCACATGCTCAGTTCTGAGAGATAAGTGTGTGTGAAAGCCGTCCTTCACCTAGCTTGAAGGGAACACAAAGTTTCATTTCAGTTGCCAACTCCACTCCATATATATATATGGGGAGGTACAAGCTCCAACTCGGTTTTACAGTGAAAACGGCAGGCACTTCAAACCGGCACTAGGAAACAGACTCAGAAAGCAGAGTAAGGGTTTCTCCTGCAACTCGTTCCCTTGGTGCTGGATGAACGAACGTCTCTCCACATGCTCAGTTCTGAGAGATAAGTGTGTGTGAAAGCCGTCCTTCACCTAGCTTGAAGGGAACACAAAGTTTCTTTTCAGTTGCCAACTAAACTCCATACATATATATGGGGAGGTACAAGCTCCAACTCGGTTTTACAGTGAAAACGGCAGGCACTTCAAACCGGCACTAGGAAACAGACTGAGAAACCAGAGTAAGGGTTTCTCCTGCAACCCGTTCCCTTGGTGCTGGATGAACGAACGTCTCTCCACATGCTCAGTTCTGAGAGATAAGTGTGTGTGAAAGCCGTCCTTCACCTAGCTTGAAGGGAACACAAAGTTTCTTTCCAGTTGCAAACTCCACTCCATACATATATATGGGGAGGTACAAGCTCCAACTCGGTTTTACAGTGAAAATGGCAGGCACTTCAAACCGGCACTAGGAAACAGACTGAGAAAGCAGAGTAAGGGTTTCTCCTGCAACCCGTTCCCTTGGTGCTGGATGAACGAACGTCTCTCCACATGCTCAGTTCTGAGAGATAAGTGTGTGTGAAAGCCGTCCTTCACCTAGCTTGAAGGGAACACAAAGTTTCTTTTCAGTTGCCAACACCACTCCATACATATATATGGGCAGGTACAAGCTCCAACTCGGTTTTACAGTGAAAACGGCAGGCACTTCAAACCGGCACTAGGAAACAGACTGAGAAACCAGAGTAAGTGTTTCTTCTGCAAACCGTTCCCTTGGTGCTGGATGAACGAACGTCTCTCCACATGCTCAGTTCTGAGAGATAAGTGTGTGTGAAAGCCGTCCTTCACCTAGCTTGTAGGGAACACAAAGTTTCTTTTCAGTTGCCAACTCCACTCCATACATATATATGGGGAGGTACAAGCTCCAACTCGGTTTTACAGTGAAAACGGCAGGCACTTCAAACCGGCACTAGGAAACAGACTGAGAAAGCAGAGTAAGGGTTTCTCCTGCAACCCGTTCCCTTGGTGCTGGATGAACGAACGTCTCTCCACATGCTCAGTTCTGAGAGATAAGTGTGTGTGAAAGCCGTCCTTCACCTAGCTTGAAGGGAACACAAAGTTTCTTTTCAGTTGCCAACTCCACTCCATACATATATATGGGGAGGTACAAGCTCCAACTCGGTTTTACAGTGAAAACGGCAGGCACTTCAAACCGGCACTAGGAAACAGACTGAGAAAGCAGAGTAAGGGTTTCTCCTGCAACCCGTTCCCTTGGTGCTGGATGAACGAACGTCTCTCCACATGCTCAGTTCTGAGAGATAAGTGTGTGTGAAAGCCGTCCTTCACCTAGCTTGAAGGGAACACAAAGTTTCATTTCAGTTGCCAACTCCACTCCATATATATATATGGGGAGGTAAAAGCTCCAACTCGGTTTTACAGTGAAAACGGCAGGCACTTCAAACCGGCACTAGGAAACAGACTCAGAAAGCAGAGTAAGGGTTTCTCCTGCAAATCGTTCCCTTGGTGCTGGATGAACGAACGTCTCTCCACATGCTCAGTTCTGAGAGATAAGTGTGTGTGAAAGCCGTCCTTCACCTAGCTTGAAGGGAACACAAAGTTTCTTTTCAGTTGCCAACTAAACTCCATACATATATATGGGGAGGTACAAGCTCCAACTCGGTTTTACAGTGAAAACGGCAGGCACTTCAAACCGGCACTAGGAAACAGACTGAGAAAGCAGAGTAAGGGTTTCTCCTGCAACCCGTTCCCTTGGTGCTGGATGAACGAACGTCTCTCCACATGCTCAGTTCTGAGAGATAAGTGTGTGTGAAAGCCGTCCTTCACCTAGCTTGAAGGGAACACAAAGTTTCTTTCCAGTTGCAAACCCCACTCCATACATATATATGGGGAGGTACAAGCTCCAACTCGGTTTTACAGTGAAAATGGCAGGCACTTCAAACCGGCACTAGGAAACAGACTGAGAAAGCAGAGTAAGGGTTTCTCCTGCAACCCGTTCCCTTGGTGCTGGATGAACGAACGTCTCTCCACATGCTCAGTTCTGAGAGATAAGTGTGTGTGAAAGCCGTCCTTCACCTAGCTTGAAGGGAACACAAAGTTTCTTTTCAGTTGCCAACTCCACTCCATACATATATATGGGCAGGTACAAGCTCCAACTCGGTTTTACAGTGAAAACGGCAGGCACTTCAAACCGGCACTAGGAAACAGACTGAGAAACCAGAGTAAGTGTTTCTTCTGCAAACCGTTCCCTTGGTGCTGGATGAACGAACGTCTCTCCACATGCTCAGTTCTGAGAGATAAGTGTGTGTGAAAGCCGTCCTTCACCTAGCTTGTAGGGAACACAAAGTTTCTTTTCAGTTGCCAACTCCACTCCATACATATATATGGGGAGGTACAAGCTCCAACTCGGTTTTACAGTGAAAACGGCAGGCACTTCAAACCGGCACTAGGAAACAGACTGAGAAACCAGAGTAAGGGTTTCTCCTGCAACCCGTTCCCTTGGTGCTGGATGAACGAACGTCTCTCCACATGCTCAGTTCTGAGAGATAAGTGTGGGTGAAAGCCGTCCTTCACCTAGCTTGAAGGGAACACAAAGTTTCTTTTCAGTTGCCAACTCCACTCCATACAGATATATGGGGCGGTACAAGCTCCAACTCGGTTTTACAGTGAAAACGGCAGGCACTTCAAACCGGCACTAGGAAACAGACTGAGAAAGCAGAGTAAGGGTTTCTCCTGCAACCCGTTCCCTTGGTGCTGGATGAACGAACGTCTCTCCACATGCTCAGTTCTGAGAGATAAGTGTGTGTGAAAGCCGTCCTTCACCTAGCTTGAAGGGAACACAAAGTTTCTTTTCAGTTGCCAACTCCACTCCATACATATATATGGGGAGGTACAAGCTCCAACTCGGTTTTACAGTGAAAACGGCAGGCACTTCAAACCGGCACTAGGAAACAGACTGAGAAACCAGAGTAAGGGTTTCTCCTGCAACCCGTTCCCTTGGTGCTGGATGAACGAACGTCTCTCCACATGCTCAGTTCTGAGAGATAAGTGTGTGTGAAAGCCGTCCTTCACCTAGCTTGAAGGGAACACAAAGTTTCTTTTCAGTTGCAAACTCCACTCCATACATATATATGGGGAGGTACAAGCTCCAACTCGGTTTTACAGTGAAAACGGCAGGCACTTCAAACCGGCACTAGGAAACAGACTGAGAAAGCAGAGTAAGGGTTTCTCCTGCAACCCGTTCCCTTGGTGCTGGATGAACGAACGTCTCTCCACATGCTCAGTTCTGAGAGATAAGTGTGTGTGAAAGCCGTCCTTCACCTAGCTTGAAGGGAACACAAAGTTTCTTTTCAGTTGCCAACTCCACTCCATACATATATATGGGGAGGTACAAGCTCCAACTCGGTTTTACAGTGAAAACGGCAGGCACTTCAAACCGGCACTAGGAAACAGACTGAGAAAGCAGAGTAAGGGTTTCTCCTGCAACCCGTTCCCTTGGTGCTGGATGAACGAACGTCTCTCCACATGCTCAGTTCTGAGAGATAAGTGTGTGTGAAAGCCGTCCTTCACCTAGCTTGAAGGGAACACATAGTTTCATTTCAGTTGCCAACTCCACTCCATATATATATATGGGGAGGTACAAGCTCCAACTCGGTTTTACAGTGAAAACGGCAGGCACTTCAAACCGGCACAAGGAAACAGACTCAGAAAGCAGAGTAAGGGTTTCCCCTGCAACCCGTTCCCTTGGTGCTGGATGAACGAACGTCTCTCCACATGCTCAGTTCTGAGAGATAAGTGTGTGTGAAAGCCGTCCTTCACCTAGCTTGAAGGGAACACAAAGTTTCTTTTCAGTTGCCAACTAAACTCCATACATATATATGGGGAGGTACAAGCTCCAACTCGGTTTTACAGTGAAAACGCAGGCACTTCAAACCGGCACTAGGAAACAGACTGAGAAACCAGAGTAAGGGTTTCTCCTGCAACCCGTTCCCTTGGTGCTGGATGAACGAACGTCTCTCCACATGCTCAGTTCTGAGAGATAAGTGTGTGTGAAAGCCGTCCTTCACCTAGCTTGAAGGGAACACAAAGTTTCTTTCCAGTTGCAAACTCCACTCCATACATATATATGGGGAGGTACAAGCTCCAACTCTGTTTTACAGTGAAAATGGCAGGCACTTCAAACCGGCACTAGGAAACAGACTGAGAAAGCAGAGTAAGGGTTTCTCCTGCAACCCGTTCCCTTGGTGCTGGATGAACGAACGTCTCTCCACATGCTCAGTTCTGAGAGATAAGTGTGTGTGAAAGCCGTCCTTCACCTAGCTTGAAGGGAACACAAAGTTTCTTTTCAGTTGCCAACTCCACTCCATACATATATATGGGCAGGTACAAGCTTCAACTCGGTTTTACAGTGAAAACGGCAGGCACTTCAAACCGGCACTAGGAAACAGACTGAGAAACCAGAGTAAGTGTTTCTCCTGCAACCCGTTCCCTTGGTGCTGGATGAACGAACGTCTCTCCACATGCTCAGTTCTGAGAGATAAGTGTGTGTGAAAGCCGTCCTTCACCTAGCTTGTAGGGAACACAAAGTTTCTTTTCAGTTGCCAACTCCACTCCATACATATATATGGGGAGGTACAAGCTCCAACTCGGTTTTACAGTGAAAACGGCAGGCACTTCAAACCGGCACTAGGAAACAGACTGAGAAACCAGAGTAAGGGTTTCTCCTGTAACCCGTTCCCTTGGTGCTGGATGAACGAACGTCTCTCCACATGCTCAGTTCTGAGAGATAAGTGTGTGTGAAAGCCGTCCTTCACCTAGCTTGAAGGGAACACAAAGTTTCTTTTCAGTTGCCAACTCCACTCCATACATATATATGGGGAGGTACAAGCTCCAACTCGGTTTTACAGTGAAAACGGCAGGCACTTCAAACCGGCACTAGGAAACAGACTGAGAAAGCAGAGTAAGGGTTTCTCCTGCAACCCGTTCCCTTGGTGCTGGATGAAGGAACGTCTCTCCACATGCTCAGTTCTGAGAGATAAGTGTGTGTGAAAGCCGTCCTTCACCTAGCTTGAAGGGAACACAAAGTTTCTTTTCAGTTGCCAACTCCACTCCATACATATATATGGGGAGGTACAAGCTCCAACTCGGTTTTACAGTGAAAACGGCAGGCACTTCAAACCGGCACTAGGAAACAGACTGAGAAAGCAGAGTAAGGGTTTCTCCTGCAACCCGTTCCCTTAGTGCTGGATGAACGAACGTCTCTCCACATGCTCAGTTCTGAGAGAAAATTGTGTGTGAAAGCCGTCCTTCACATAGCTTGAAGGAAACAGAAAGTTTCTTTTCAGGTGCCAACTCCACTCCATACATATATATATGGGAGGTACAAGCTCCAACTCGGTTTTACAGTGAAAACGGCAGGCACTTCAAACCGGCACTAGGAAACAGACTGAGAAAGCAGAGTAAGGGTTTCTCCTGCAACCCGTTCCCTTGGTGCTGGATGAACGAACGTCTCTCCACATGCTCAGTTCTGAGAGATAAGTGTGTGTGAAAGCCGTCCTTCACCTAGCTTGAAGGAAACACAAAGTTTCTTTTCAGTTGTCAACTCCACTCCATACATATATATGGGGAGGTACAAGCTCCAACTCGGTTTTACAGTGAAAACGGCAGGCACTTCAAACCGGCACTAGGAAACAGACTGAGAAAGCAGAGTAAGGGTTTCTCCTGCAACCCGTTCCCTTGGTGCTGGATGAACGAACGTCTCTCCACATGCTCAGTTCTAAGAGATAAGTGTGTGTGAAAGCCGTCCTTCACCTAGCTTGAAGGGAACACAAAGTTTCTTTTCAGTTGCCAACTCCACTCCATACATATATATGGGGAGGTACAAGCTCCAACTCGGTTTTACATTGAATACGGCAGGCACTTCAAACCGGCACTAGGAAACAGAATGAGAAACCAGAGTAAGGGTTTCTCATGCAACCCGTTCCCTTGGTGTTGGATGAACGAACGTCTCTCCACATGCTCAGTTCTGAGAGATAAGTGTGTGTGAAAGCCGTCCTTCACCTAGCTTGAAGGGAACACAAAATTTCTTTTCAGTTGCCAACTCCACTCCATACATATATATGGGGAGGTACAAGCTCCAACTCGGTTTTACAGTGAAAACGGCAGGCACTTCAAACCGGCACTAGGAAACAGACTGAGAAACCAGAGTAAGGGTTTCACCTGCAACCCGTTCCCTTGGTGCTGGATGAACGAACGTCTCTCCACATGCTCAGTTCTGAGAGATAAGTGTGTGTGAAAGCCGACCTTCACCTAGCTTGAAGGGAACACAAAGTTTCTTTTTAGTTGCCAACTCCACTCCATACATTTATATGGGGAGGTACAAGCTCCAACTCGGGTTTACAGTGAAAACGGCAGGCACTTCAAACCGGCACTAGGAAACAGACTGAGAAAACAGAGTAAGGGTTTCCCCTGCAACCCGTTCCCTTGGTGCTGGATGAACGAACGTCTCTCCACATGCTCAGTTCTGAGAGAAAAGTGTGTGTGAAAGCCGTCCTTCACCTAGCTTGAAGGAAACACAAAGTTTCTTTTCAGGTGCCAACTCCACTCCATACATATATATGGGGAGGTAAAAGCTCCAACTCGGTTTTACAGTGAAAACGGCAGGCACTTCAAATCGGCACTAAGAAACAGACTGAGAAAGCAGAGTAAGGGTTTCTCCTGCAACCCGTTCCCTTGGTGCTGGATGAACGAACGTCTCTCCACATGCTCAGTTCTGACAGATAAGTGTGTGTGAAAGCCGTCCTTCACCTAGCTTGAAGGGAACACAAAGTTTCTTTTCAGTTGCCAACTCCACTCCATACATATATATAGGGAGGTACAAGCTCCAACTCGGTTTTACAGTGAAAACGGCAGGCACTTCAAACCGGCACTAGGAAACAGACTGAGAAACCAGAGTAAGGGTTTCTCCTGTAACCCGTTCCCTTGGTGCTGGATGAACGAACGTCTCTCCACATGCTCAGTTCTGAGAGATAAGTGTGTGTGAAAGCCGTCCTTCACCTAGCTTGAAGGGAACACAAAGTTTCTTTTCAGTTGCCAACTCCACTCCATACATATATATGGGGAGGTACAAGCTCCAACTCGGTTTTACAGTGAAAACGGCAGGCACTTCAAACCGGCACTAGGAAACAGACTGAGAAAGCAGAGTAAGGGTTTCTCCTGCAACCCGTTCCCTTGGTGCTGGATGAAGGAACGTCTCTCCACATGCTCAGTTCTGAGAGATAAGTGTGTGTGAAAGCCGTCCTTCACCTAGCTTGAAGGGAACACAAAGTTTCTTTTCAGTTGCCAACTCCACTCCATACATATATATGGGGAGGTACAAGCTCCAACTCGGTTTTACAGTGAAAACGGCAGGCACTTCAAACCGGCACTAGGAAACAGACTGAGAAAGCAGAGTAAGGGTTTCTCCTGCAACCCGTTCCCTTAGTGCTGGATGAACGAACGTCTCTCCACATGCTCAGTTCTGAGAGAAAATTGTGTGTGAAAGCCGTCCTTCACATAGCTTGAAGGAAACAGAAAGTTTCTTTTCAGGTGCCAACTCCACTCCATACATATATATATGGGAGGTACAAGCTCCAACTCGGTTTTACAGTGAAAACGGCAGGCACTTCAAACCGGCACTAGGAAACAGACTGAGAAAGCAGAGTAAGGGTTTCTCCTGCAACCCGTTCCCTTGGTGCTGGATGAACGAACGTCTCTCCACATGCTCAGTTCTGAGAGATAAGTGTGTGTGAAAGCCGTCCTTCACCTAGCTTGAAGGAAACACAAAGTTTCTTTTCAGTTGTCAACTCCACTCCATACATATATATGGGGAGGTACAAGCTCCAACTCGGTTTTACAGTGAAAACGGCAGGCACTTCAAACCGGCACTAGGAAACAGACTGAGAAAGCAGAGTAAGGGTTTCTCCTGCAACCCGTTCCCTTGGTGCTGGATGAACGAACGTCTCTCCACATGCTCAGTTCTAAGAGATAAGTGTGTGTGAAAGCCGTCCTTCACCTAGCTTGAAGGGAACACAAAGTTTCTTTTCAGTTGCCAACTCCACTCCATACATATATATGGGGAGGTACAAGCTCCAACTCGGTTTTACATTGAATACGGCAGGCACTTCAAACCGGCACTAGGAAACAGAATGAGAAACCAGAGTAAGGGTTTCTCATGCAACCCGTTCCCTTGGTGTTGGATGAACGAACGTCTCTCCACATGCTCAGTTCTGAGAGATAAGTGTGTGTGAAAGCCGTCCTTCACCTAGCTTGAAGGGAACACAAAATTTCTTTTCAGTTGCCAACTCCACTCCATACATATATATGGGGAGGTACAAGCTCCAACTCGGTTTTACAGTGAAAACGGCAGGCACTTCAAACCGGCACTAGGAAACAGACTGAGAAACCAGAGTAAGGGTTTCACCTGCAACCCGTTCCCTTGGTGCTGGATGAACGAACGTCTCTCCACATGCTCAGTTCTGAGAGATAAGTGTGTGTGAAAGCCGACCTTCACCTAGCTTGAAGGGAACACAAAGTTTCTTTTTAGTTGCCAACTCCACTCCATACATTTATATGGGGAGGTACAAGCTCCAACTCGGGTTTACAGTGAAAACGGCAGGCACTTCAAACCGGCACTAGGAAACAGACTGAGAAAACAGAGTAAGGGTTTCCCCTGCAACCCGTTCCCTTGGTGCTGGATGAACGAACGTCTCTCCACATGCTCAGTTCTGAGAGAAAAGTGTGTGTGAAAGCCGTCCTTCACCTAGCTTGAAGGAAACACAAAGTTTCTTTTCAGGTGCCAACTCCACTCCATACATATATATGGGGAGGTAAAAGCTCCAACTCGGTTTTACAGTGAAAACGGCAGGCACTTCAAATCGGCACTAAGAAACAGACTGAGAAAGCAGAGTAAGGGTTTCTCCTGCAACCCGTTCCCTTGGTGCTGGATGAACGAACGTCTCTCCACATGCTCAGTTCTGACAGATAAGTGTGTGTGAAAGCCGTCCTTCACCTAGCTTGAAGGGAACACAAAGTTTCTTTTCAGTTGCCAACTCCACTCCATACATATATATAGGGAGGTACAAGCTCCAACTCGGTTTTACAGTGAAAACGGCAGGCACTTCAAACCGGCACTAGGAAACAGACTGAGAAACCAGAGTAAGGGTTTCTCCTGCAACCCGTTCCCTTGGTGCTGGATGAACGAACGTCTCTCCACATGCTCAGTTCTGAGAGATAAGTGTGTGTGAAAGCCGTCCTTCACCTAGCTTGAAGGGAACACAAAGTTTCTTTTCAGTTGCCAACTCCACGCCATACATTTATATGGGGAGGTACAAGCTCCAACTCGGTTTTACAGTGAAAACGGCAGGCACTTCAAACCGGCACTAGGAAACAGACTGAGAAAGCAGAGTAAGGGTTTCTCCTGCAACCCGTTCCCTTGGTGCTGGATGAACGAACGTCTCTCCACATGCTCAGTTCTGAGAGATAAGTGTGTGTGAAAGCCGTCCTTCACCTAGCTTGAAGGGAACACAAAGTTTCTGTTCAGTTGCCAACTCCACTCCATACATATATATGGGGAGGTACAATCTCCAACTCGGTTTTACAGTGAAAACGGCAGGCACTTCAAACCGGCACTAGGAAACAGACTGAGAAAGCAGAGTAACGGTTTCTCCTGCAACCCGTTCCCTTGGTGCTGGATGAACGAACGTCTCTCCACATGCTCAGTTCTGAGAGATAAGTGTGTGTGAAAGCCGTCCTTCACCTAGCTTGAAGGGAACACAAAGTTTCTTTTCAGTTGCCAACTCCCCTCCATACATATATATGGGGAGGTACAAGCTCCAACTCGGTTTTACAGTGAATACAGCAGGCACTTCAAACTGGCACTAGGAAACAGAATGAGAAACCAGAGTAAGGGTTTCTCATGCAACCCGTTCCCTTGGTGTTGGATGAACGAACTTCTCTCCACATGCTCAGTTCTGAGAGATAAGTGTGTGTGAAAGCCGTCTTTCACCTAACTTGAAGGGAACACAAGGTTTCTTTTCAGTTGCCAACTCCACTCCATACATATATATGGGGAGGTACAAGCTCCAACTCGGTTTTACAGTGAAAACGGCAGGCACTTCAAACCGGCACTAGGAAACAGACTGAGAAACCAGAGTAAGGGTTTCTCCTGCAACCCGTTCCCTTGGTGCTGGATGAACGAACGTCTCTCCACATGCTCAGTTCTGAGAGATAAGTGTGTGTGAAAGCCGTCCTTCACCTAGCTTGAAGGGAACACAAAGTTTCTTTTCAGTTGCCAACTCCACTCCATACATTTATATGGGGAGGTACAAGCTCCAACTCGGTTTTACAGTGAAAACGGCAGGCACTTCAAACCGGCACTAGGAAACAGACTGAGAAACCAGAGTAAGGGTTTCTCCTGCAACCCGTTCCCTTGGTGCTGGATGAACGAACGTCTCTCCACATGCTCAGTTCTGAGAGATAAGTGTGTGTGAAAGCCGTCCTTCACCTAGCTTGAAGGGAACACAAAGTTTCTTTTCAGTTGCCAACTCCACTCCATACATATATATGGGGAGGTACAAGCTCCAACTCGGTTTTACAGTGAAAACGGCAGGCACTTCATACCGGCACTAGGAAACAGACTGAGAAAGCAGAGTAAGGGTTTCTCCTGCAACACGTTCCCTTGGTTCTGGATGAACGAACGTCTCTCCACATGCTCAGTTCTGAGAGATAAGTGTGTGTGAAAGCCGTCCTTCACCTAGCTTTAAGGGAACACAAAGTTTCTTTTCAGTTGCCAACTCCAATCCATACATATATATGGGGAGGTACAAGCTCCAACTCGGTTTTACAGTGAAAACGGCAGGCACTTCAAACCGGCACTAGGAAACAGACTGAGAAACCAGAGTAAGGGTTTCTCCTGCAACCCGTTCCCTTGGTGTTGGATGAACGAACGTCTCTCCACATGCTCAGTTCTGAGAGATAAGTGTGTGTGAAAGCCGTCCTTCACCTATCTTGAAGGGAACACAAAGTTTCTTTTCAGTTGCCAACTCCACTCCATACATATATATGGGGAGGTACAAGCTCCAACTCGGTTTTACAGTGAAAACGGCAGGCACTTCAAACCGGTACTAGGAAACAGACTGAGAAACCAGAGTAAGGGTTTCTCCTGCAACCCGTTCCCTTGGTGCTGGATGAACGAACGTCTCTCCACATGCTCAGTTCTGAGAGATAAGTGTGTGTGAAAGCCGTCCTTCACCTAGCTTGAAGGGAACACAAAGTTTCTTTTCAGTTGCCAACTCCACTCCATACATATATATGGGCAGGTACAAGCTCCAACTCGGTTTTACAGTGAAAACGGCAGGCACTTCAAACCGGCACTAGGAAACAGACTGAGAAACCATAGTAAGGGTTTCTCCTGCAACCCGATCCCTTGGTGCTGGATGAACGAACGTCTCTCCACATGCTCAGTTCTGAGAGATAATTGTGTGTGAAAGCCGTCCTTCACCTAGCTTGAAGGGAACACAAAGTTTCTTTTCAGTTGCCAACTCCAATCCATACATATATATGGGGAGGTCCAAGCTCCAACTCGGTTTTACAGTGAAAACGGCAGGCACTTCAAACCGGCACTAGGAAACAGACTGAGAAAGCAGAGTAAGGGTTTCTTCTGCAACCCGTTCCCTTGGTGCTGGATGAACGAACGTCTCTCCACATGCTCAGTTCTGAGAGATAAGTGTGTGTGAAAGCCGTCCTTCACCTAGCTTGAAGGAAACACAAAGTTTCTTTTCAGTTGCCAACTCCACTCCATACATATATATGGGGAGGTACAAGCTCCAACTCGGTTTTACAGTGAAAACGGCAGGCACTTCAAACCGGCACTAGGAAACAGACTGAGAAAGCAGAGTAAGGGTTTCTCCTGCAACCCGTTCCCTTGGTGCTGGATGAACGAACGTCTCTCCACATGCTCAGTTCTAAGAGATAAGTGTGTGTGAAAGCCGTCCTTCACCTAGCTTGAAGGGAACACAAAGTTTCTTTTCAGTTGCCAACTCCACTCCATACATATATATGGGGAGGTACAAGCTCCAACTCGGTTTTACATTGAATACGGCAGGCACTTCAAACCGGCACTAGGAAACAGAATGAGAAACCAGAGTAAGGGTTTCTCATGCAACCCGTTCCCTTGGTGTTGGATGAACGAACGTCTCTCCACATGCTCAGTTCTGAGAGATAAGTGTGTGTGAAAGCCGTCCTTCACCTAGCTTGAAGGGAACACAAAATTTCTTTTCAGTTGCCAACTCCACTCCATACATATATATGGGGAGGTACAAGCTCCAACTCGGTTTTACAGTGAAAACGGCAGGCACTTCAAACCGGCACTAGGAAACAGACTGAGAAACCAGAGTAAGGGTTTCACCTGCAACCCGTTCCCTTGGTGCTGGATGAACGAACGTCTCTCCACATGCTCAGTTCTGAGAGATAAGTGTGTGTGAAAGCCGACCTTCACCTAGCTTGAAGGGAACACAAAGTTTCTTTTTAGTTGCCAACTCCACTCCATACATTTATATGGGGAGGTACAAGCTCCAACTCGGGTTTACAGTGAAAACGGCAGGCACTTCAAACCGGCACTAGGAAACAGACTGAGAAAACAGAGTAAGGGTTTCCCCTGCAACCCGTTCCCTTGGTGCTGGATGAACGAACGTCTCTCCACATGCTCAGTTCTGAGAGAAAAGTGTGTGTGAAAGCCGTCCTTCACCTAGCTTGAAGGAAACACAAAGTTTCTTTTCAGGTGCCAACTCCACTCCATACATATATATGGGGAGGTAAAAGCTCCAACTCGGTTTTACAGTGAAAACGGCAGGCACTTCAAATCGGCACTAAGAAACAGACTGAGAAAGCAGAGTAAGGGTTTCTCCTGCAACCCGTTCCCTTGGTGCTGGATGAACGAACGTCTCTCCACATGCTCAGTTCTGACAGATAAGTGTGTGTGAAAGCCGTCCTTCACCTAGCTTGAAGGGAACACAAAGTTTCTTTTCAGTTGCCAACTCCACTCCATACATATATATAGGGAGGTACAAGCTCCAACTCGGTTTTACAGTGAAAACGGCAGGCACTTCAAACCGGCACTAGGAAACAGACTGAGAAACCAGAGTAAGGGTTTCTCCTGCAACCCGTTCCCTTGGTGCTGGATGAACGAACGTCTCTCCACATGCTCAGTTCTGAGAGATAAGTGTGTGTGAAAGCCGTCCTTCACCTAGCTTGAAGGGAACACAAAGTTTCTTTTCAGTTGCCAACTCCACGCCATACATTTATATGGGGAGGTACAAGCTCCAACTCGGTTTTACAGTGAAAACGGCAGGCACTTCAAACCGGCACTAGGAAACAGACTGAGAAAGCAGAGTAAGGGTTTCTCCTGCAACCCGTTCCCTTGGTGCTGGATGAACGAACGTCTCTCCACATGCTCAGTTCTGAGAGATAAGTGTGTGTGAAAGCCGTCCTTCACCTAGCTTGAAGGGAACACAAAGTTTCTGTTCAGTTGCCAACTCCACTCCATACATATATATGGGGAGGTACAATCTCCAACTCGGTTTTACAGTGAAAACGGCAGGCACTTCAAACCGGCACTAGGAAACAGACTGAGAAAGCAGAGTAACGGTTTCTCCTGCAACCCGTTCCCTTGGTGCTGGATGAACGAACGTCTCTCCACATGCTCAGTTCTGAGAGATAAGTGTGTGTGAAAGCCGTCCTTCACCTAGCTTGAAGGGAACACAAAGTTTCTTTTCAGTTGCCAACTCCCCTCCATACATATATATGGGGAGGTACAAGCTCCAACTCGGTTTTACAGTGAATACAGCAGGCACTTCAAACTGGCACTAGGAAACAGAATGAGAAACCAGAGTAAGGGTTTCTCATGCAACCCGTTCCCTTGGTGTTGGATGAACGAACTTCTCTCCACATGCTCAGTTCTGAGAGATAAGTGTGTGTGAAAGCCGTCTTTCACCTAACTTGAAGGGAACACAAGGTTTCTTTTCAGTTGCCAACTCCACTCCATACATATATATGGGGAGGTACAAGCTCCAACTCGGTTTTACAGTGAAAACGGCAGGCACTTCAAACCGGCACTAGGAAACAGACTGAGAAACCAGAGTAAGGGTTTCTCCTGCAACCCGTTCCCTTGGTGCTGGATGAACGAACGTCTCTCCACATGCTCAGTTCTGAGAGATAAGTGTGTGTGAAAGCCGTCCTTCACCTAGCTTGAAGGGAACACAAAGTTTCTTTTCAGTTGCCAACTCCACTCCATACATTTATATGGGGAGGTACAAGCTCCAACTCGGTTTTACAGTGAAAACGGCAGGCACTTCAAACCGGCACTAGGAAACAGACTGAGAAACCAGAGTAAGGGTTTCTCCTGCAACCCGTTCCCTTGGTGCTGGATGAACGAACGTCTCTCCACATGCTCAGTTCTGAGAGTTAAGTGTGTGTGAAAGCCGTCCTTCACCTAGCTTGAAGGGAACACAAAGTTTCTTTTCAGTTGCCAACTCCACTCCATACATATATATGGGGAGGTACAAGCTCCAACTCGGTTTTACAGTGAAAACGGCAGGCACTTCATACCGGCACTAGGAAACAGACTGAGAAAGCAGAGTAAGGGTTTCTCCTGCAACACGTTCCCTTGGTTCTGGATGAACGAACGTCTCTCCACATGCTCAGTTCTGAGAGATAAGTGTGTGTGAAAGCCGTCCTTCACCTAGCTTTAAGGGAACACAAAGTTTCTTTTCAGTTGCCAACTCCAATCCATACATATATATGGGGAGGTACAAGCTCCAACTCGGTTTTACAGTGAAAACGGCAGGCACTTCAAACCGGCACTAGGAAACAGACTGAGAAACCAGAGTAAGGGTTTCTCCTGCAACCCGTTCCCTTGGTGTTGGATGAACGAACGTCTCTCCACATGCTCAGTTCTGAGAGATAAGTGTGTGTGAAAGCCGTCCTTCACCTATCTTGAAGGGAACACAAAGTTTCTTTTCAGTTGCCAACTCCACTCCATACATATATATGGGGAGGTACAAGCTCCAACTCGGTTTTACAGTGAAAACGGCAGGCACTTCAAACCGGTACTAGGAAACAGACTGAGAAACCAGAGTAAGGGTTTCTCCTGCAACCCGTTCCCTTGGTGCTGGATGAACGAACGTCTCTCCACATGCTCAGTTCTGAGAGATAAGTGTGTGTGAAAGCCGTCCTTCACCTAGCTTGAAGGGAACACAAAGTTTCTTTTCAGTTGCCAACTCCACTCCATACATATATATGGGCAGGTACAAGCTCCAACTCGGTTTTACAGTGAAAACGGCAGGCACTTCAAACCGGCACTAGGAAACAGACTGAGAAACCATAGTAAGGGTTTCTCCTGCAACCCGATCCCTTGGTGCTGGATGAACGAACGTCTCTCCACATGCTCAGTTCTGAGAGATAATTGTGTGTGAAAGCCGTCCTTCACCTAGCTTGAAGGGAACACAAAGTTTCTTTTCAGTTGCCAACTCCAATCCATACATATATATGGGGAGGTCCAAGCTCCAACTCGGTTTTACAGTGAAAACGGCAGGCACTTCAAACCGGCACTAGGAAACAGACTGAGAAAGCAGAGTAAGGGTTTCTTCTGCAACCCGTTCCCTTGGTGCTGGATGAACGAACGTCTCTCCACATGCTCAGTTCTGAGAGATAAGTGTGTGTGAAAGCCGTCCTTCACCTAGCTTGAAGGAAACACAAAGTTTCTTTTCAGTTGCCAACTCCACTCCATACATATATATGGGGAGGTACAAGCTCCAACTCGGTTTTACAGTGAAAACGGCAGGCACTTCAAACCGGCACTAGGAAACAGACTGAGAAACCAGAGTAAGGGTTTCTCCTGCAACCCGTTCCCTTGGTGCTGGATGAACGAACGTCTCTCCACATGCTCAGTTCTGAGATATAAGTGTGTGTGAAAGCCGTCCTTCACCTAGCTTGAAGGGAACACAAAGTATCTTTTCAGTTGCCAACTCCACTCCATACATATATATGGGGAGGTACAAGCTCCAACTCGGTTTTACAGTGAAAACGGCAGGCACTTCAAACCGGCACTAGGAAACAGACTGAGAAACCAGAGTAAGGGTTTCTCCTGCAACCCGTTCCCTTGGTGCTGGATGAACGAAAGTCTCTCCACATGCTCAGTTCTGAGAGATAAGTGTGTGTGAAAGCCGTCCTTCACCTAGCTTGAAGGGAACACAAAGTTTCTTTTCAGTTGCCAACTCCACTCCATACATATATATGGGGAGGTACAAGCTCCAACTCGGTTTTACAGTGAAAACGGCAGGCACTTCAAACCGGCACTAGGAAACAGACTCAGAAACCAGAGTAAGGGTTTCTCCTGCAACCCGTTCCCTTGGTGCTGGATGAACGAACGTCTCTCCACATGCTCAGTTCTGAGAGATAAGTGTGTGTGAAAGCCGTCCTTCACCTAGCTTGAAGGGAACACAAAGTTTCTTTTCAGTTGCCAACTCCACTCCATACATATATATGGGGAGGTACAAGCTCCAACTCGGTTTTACAGTGAAAACGGCAGGCACTTCAAACCGGCACTAGGAAACAGACTGAGAAACCAGAGTAAGGGTTTCTCCTGCAACCCGTTCCCTTGGTGCTGGATGAACGAAAGTCTCTCCACATGCTCAGTTCTGAGAGATAAGTGTGTGTGAAAGCCGTCCTTCACCTAGCTTGAAGGGAACACAAAGTTTCTTTTCAGTTGCCAACTCCACTCCATACATATATATGGGGAGGTACAAGCTCCAACTCGGTTTTACAGTGAAAATGGCAGGCACTTCAAACCGGCACTAGGAAACAGACTGAGAAAGCAGAGTAAGGGTTTCTCCTGCAACCCGTTCCCTTGGTGCTGGATGAACGAACGTCTCTCCACATGCTCAGTTCTGAGAGATAAGTGTGTGTGAAAGCCGTCCTTCACCTAGCTTGAAGGGAACACAAAGTTTCTTTTCAGTTGCAAACTCCACTCCATACATATATATGGGGAGGTACAAGCTCCAACTCGGTTTTACAGTGAAAACGGCAGGCACTTCAAACCGGCACTAGGAAACAGACTGAGAAAGCAGAGTAAGGGTTTCTCCTGCAACCCGTTCCCTTGGTGCTGGATGAACGAACGTCTCTCCACATGCTCAGTTCTGAGAGAT
This sequence comes from Vicugna pacos, assembly GCF_048564905.1. Lineage (NCBI taxonomy): Eukaryota > Metazoa > Chordata > Mammalia > Artiodactyla > Camelidae > Vicugna > Vicugna pacos. The sequence goes on from NW_027328795.1 coordinate 942,995, forward strand.
AAGTGTGTGTGAAAGCCGTCCTTCACCTAGCTTGAAGGGAACACAAAGTTTCTTTTCAGTTGCCAACTCCACTCCATACATATATATGGGGAGGTACAAGCTCCAACTCGGTTTTACAGTGAAAACGGCAGGCACTTCAAACCGGCACTAGGAAACAGACTGAGAAAGCAGAGTAAGGGTTTCTCCTGCAACCCGTTCCCTTGGTGCTGGATGAACGAACGTCTCTCCACATGCTCAGTTCTGAGAGATAAGTGTGTGTGAAAGCCGTCCTTCACCTAGCTTGAAGGGAACACAAAGTTTCATTTCAGTTGCCAACTCCACTCCATATATATATATGGGGAGGTACAAGCTCCAACTCGGTTTTACAGTGAAAACGGCAGGCACTTCAAACCGGCACTAGGAAACAGACTCAGAAAGCAGAGTAAGGGTTTCTCCTGCAACTCGTTCCCTTGGTGCTGGATGAACGAACGTCTCTCCACATGCTCAGTTCTGAGAGATAAGTGTGTGTGAAAGCCGTCCTTCACCTAGCTTGAAGGGAACACAAAGTTTCTTTTCAGTTGCCAACTAAACTCCATACATATATATGGGGAGGTACAAGCTCCAACTCGGTTTTACAGTGAAAACGGCAGGCACTTCAAACCGGCACTAGGAAACAGACTGAGAAACCAGAGTAAGGGTTTCTCCTGCAACCCGTTCCCTTGGTGCTGGATGAACGAACGTCTCTCCACATGCTCAGTTCTGAGAGATAAGTGTGTGTGAAAGCCGTCCTTCACCTAGCTTGAAGGGAACACAAAGTTTCTTTCCAGTTGCAAACTCCACTCCATACATATATATGGGGAGGTACAAGCTCCAACTCGGTTTTACAGTGAAAATGGCAGGCACTTCAAACCGGCACTAGGAAACAGACTGAGAAAGCAGAGTAAGGGTTTCTCCTGCAACCCGTTCCCTTGGTGCTGGATGAACGAACGTCTCTCCACATGCTCAGTTCTGAGAGATAAGTGTGTGTGAAAGCCGTCCTTCACCTAGCTTGAAGGGAACACAAAGTTTCTTTTCAGTTGCCAACACCACTCCATACATATATATGGGCAGGTACAAGCTCCAACTCGGTTTTACAGTGAAAACGGCAGGCACTTCAAACCGGCACTAGGAAACAGACTGAGAAACCAGAGTAAGTGTTTCTTCTGCAAACCGTTCCCTTGGTGCTGGATGAACGAACGTCTCTCCACATGCTCAGTTCTGAGAGATAAGTGTGTGTGAAAGCCGTCCTTCACCTAGCTTGTAGGGAACACAAAGTTTCTTTTCAGTTGCCAACTCCACTCCATACATATATATGGGGAGGTACAAGCTCCAACTCGGTTTTACAGTGAAAACGGCAGGCACTTCAAACCGGCACTAGGAAACAGACTGAGAAAGCAGAGTAAGGGTTTCTCCTGCAACCCGTTCCCTTGGTGCTGGATGAACGAACGTCTCTCCACATGCTCAGTTCTGAGAGATAAGTGTGTGTGAAAGCCGTCCTTCACCTAGCTTGAAGGGAACACAAAGTTTCTTTTCAGTTGCCAACTCCACTCCATACATATATATGGGGAGGTACAAGCTCCAACTCGGTTTTACAGTGAAAACGGCAGGCACTTCAAACCGGCACTAGGAAACAGACTGAGAAAGCAGAGTAAGGGTTTCTCCTGCAACCCGTTCCCTTGGTGCTGGATGAACGAACGTCTCTCCACATGCTCAGTTCTGAGAGATAAGTGTGTGTGAAAGCCGTCCTTCACCTAGCTTGAAGGGAACACAAAGTTTCATTTCAGTTGCCAACTCCACTCCATATATATATATGGGGAGGTACAAGCTCCAACTCGGTTTTACAGTGAAAACGGCAGGCACTTCAAACCGGCACTAGGAAACAGACTCAGAAAGCAGAGTAAGGGTTTCTCCTGCAAATCGTTCCCTTGGTGCTGGATGAACGAACGTCTCTCCACATGCTCAGTTCTGAGAGATAAGTGTGTGTGAAAGCCGTCCTTCACCTAGCTTGAAGGGAACACAAAGTTTCTTTTCAGTTGCCAACTAAACTCCATACATATATATGGGGAGGTACAAGCTCCAACTCGGTTTTACAGTGAAAACGGCAGGCACTTCAAACCGGCACTAGGAAACAGACTGAGAAAGCAGAGTAAGGGTTTCTCCTGCAACCCGTTCCCTTGGTGCTGGATGAACGAACGTCTCTCCACATGCTCAGTTCTGAGAGATAAGTGTGTGTGAAAGCCGTCCTTCACCTAGCTTGAAGGGAACACAAAGTTTCTTTCCAGTTGCAAACCCCACTCCATACATATATATGGGGAGGTACAAGCTCCAACTCGGTTTTACAGTGAAAATGGCAGGCACTTCAAACCGGCACTAGGAAACAGACTGAGAAAGCAGAGTAAGGGTTTCTCCTGCAACCCGTTCCCTTGGTGCTGGATGAACGAACGTCTCTCCACATGCTCAGTTCTGAGAGATAAGTGTGTGTGAAAGCCGTCCTTCACCTAGCTTGAAGGGAACACAAAGTTTCTTTTCAGTTGCCAACTCCACTCCATACATATATATGGGCAGGTACAAGCTCCAACTCGGTTTTACAGTGAAAACGGCAGGCACTTCAAACCGGCACTAGGAAACAGACTGAGAAACCAGAGTAAGTGTTTCTTCTGCAAACCGTTCCCTTGGTGCTGGATGAACGAACGTCTCTCCACATGCTCAGTTCTGAGAGATAAGTGTGTGTGAAAGCCGTCCTTCACCTAGCTTGTAGGGAACACAAAGTTTCTTTTCAGTTGCCAACTCCACTCCATACATATATATGGGGAGGTACAAGCTCCAACTCGGTTTTACAGTGAAAACGGCAGGCACTTCAAACCGGCACTAGGAAACAGACTGAGAAACCAGAGTAAGGGTTTCTCCTGCAACCCGTTCCCTTGGTGCTGGATGAACGAACGTCTCTCCACATGCTCAGTTCTGAGAGATAAGTGTGGGTGAAAGCCGTCCTTCACCTAGCTTGAAGGGAACACAAAGTTTCTTTTCAGTTGCCAACTCCACTCCATACAGATATATGGGGCGGTACAAGCTCCAACTCGGTTTTACAGTGAAAACGGCAGGCACTTCAAACCGGCACTAGGAAACAGACTGAGAAAGCAGAGTAAGGGTTTCTCCTGCAACCCGTTCCCTTGGTGCTGGATGAACGAACGTCTCTCCACATGCTCAGTTCTGAGAGATAAGTGTGTGTGAAAGCCGTCCTTCACCTAGCTTGAAGGGAACACAAAGTTTCTTTTCAGTTGCCAACTCCACTCCATACATATATATGGGGAGGTACAAGCTCCAACTCGGTTTTACAGTGAAAACGGCAGGCACTTCAAACCGGCACTAGGAAACAGACTGAGAAACCAGAGTAAGGGTTTCTCCTGCAACCCGTTCCCTTGGTGCTGGATGAACGAACGTCTCTCCACATGCTCAGTTCTGAGAGATAAGTGTGTGTGAAAGCCGTCCTTCACCTAGCTTGAAGGGAACACAAAGTTTCTTTTCAGTTGCAAACTCCACTCCATACATATATATGGGGAGGTACAAGCTCCAACTCGGTTTTACAGTGAAAACGGCAGGCACTTCAAACCGGCACTAGGAAACAGACTGAGAAACCAGAGTAAGGGTTTCTCCTGCAACCCGTTCCCTTGGTGCTGGATGAACGAACGTCTCTCCACATGCTCAGTTCTGAGAGATAAGTGTGTGTGAAAGCCGTCCTTCACCTAGCTTGAAGGGAACACAAAGTTTCTTTTCAGTTGCCAACTCCACTCCATACATATATATGGGGAGGTACAAGCTCCAACTCGGTTTTACAGTGAAAACGGCAGGCACTTCAAACCGGCACTAGGAAACAGACTGAGAAAGCAGAGTAAGGGTTTCTCCTGCAACCCGTTCCCTTGGTGCTGGATGAACGAACGTCTCTCCACATGCTCAGTTCTGAGAGATAAGTGTGTGTGAAAGCCGTCCTTCACCTAGCTTGAAGGGAACACATAGTTTCATTTCAGTTGCCAACTCCACTCCATATATATATATGGGGAGGTACAAGCTCCAACTCGGTTTTACAGTGAAAACGGCAGGCACTTCAAACCGGCACTAGGAAACAGACTCAGAAAGCAGAGTAAGGGTTTCCCCTGCAACCCGTTCCCTTGGTGCTGGATGAACGAACGTCTCTCCACATGCTCAGTTCTGAGAGATAAGTGTGTGTGAAAGCCGTCCTTCACCTAGCTTGAAGGGAACACAAAGTTTCTTTTCAGTTGCCAACTAAACTCCATACATATATATGGGGAGGTACAAGCTCCAACTCGGTTTTACAGTGAAAACGCAGGCACTTCAAACCGGCACTAGGAAACAGACTGAGAAACCAGAGTAAGGGTTTCTCCTGCAACCCGTTCCCTTGGTGCTGGATGAACGAAAGTCTCTCCACATGCTCAGTTCTGAGAGATAAGTGTGTGTGAAAGCCGTCCTTCACCTAGCTTGAAGGGAACACAAAGTTTCTTTCCAGTTGCAAACTCCACTCCATACATATATATGGGGAGGTACAAGCTCCAACTCTGTTTTACAGTGAAAATGGCAGGCACTTCAAACCGGCACTAGGAAACAGACTGAGAAAGCAGAGTAAGGGTTTCTCCTGCAACCCGTTCCCTTGGTGCTGGATGAACGAACGTCTCTCCACATGCTCAGTTCTGAGAGATAAGTGTGTGTGAAAGCCGTCCTTCACCTAGCTTGAAGGGAACACAAAGTTTCTTTTCAGTTGCCAACTCCACTCCATACATATATATGGGCAGGTACAAGCTTCAACTCGGTTTTACAGTGAAAACGGCAGGCACTTCAAACCGGCACTAGGAAACAGACTGAGAAACCAGAGTAAGTGTTTCTCCTGCAACCCGTTCCCTTGGTGCTGGATGAACGAACGTCTCTCCACATGCTCAGTTCTGAGAGATAAGTGTGTGTGAAAGCCGTCCTTCACCTAGCTTGTAGGGAACACAAAGTTTCTTTTCAGTTGCCAACTCCACTCCATACATATATATGGGGAGGTACAAGCTCCAACTCGGTTTTACAGTGAAAACGGCAGGCACTTCAAACCGGCACTAGGAAACAGACTGAGAAACCAGAGTAAGGGTTTCTCCTGTAACCCGTTCCCTTGGTGCTGGATGAACGAACGTCTCTCCACATGCTCAGTTCTGAGAGATAAGTGTGTGTGAAAGCCGTCCTTCACCTAGCTTGAAGGGAACACAAAGTTTCTTTTCAGTTGCCAACTCCACTCCATACATATATATGGGGAGGTACAAGCTCCAACTCGGTTTTACAGTGAAAACGGCAGGCACTTCAAACCGGCACTAGGAAACAGACTGAGAAAGCAGAGTAAGGGTTTCTCCTGCAACCCGTTCCCTTGGTGCTGGATGAACGAACGTCTCTCCACATGCTCAGTTCTGAGAGATAAGTGTGTGTGAAAGCCGTCCTTCACCTAGCTTGAAGGGAACACAAAGTTTCTTTTCAGTTGCCAACTCCACTCCATACATATATATGGGGAGGTACAAGCTCCAACTCGGTTTTACAGTGAAAACGGCAGGCACTTCAAACCGGCACTAGGAAACAGACTGAGAAACCAGAGTAAGGGTTTCTCCTGCAACCCGTTCCCTTGGTGCTGGATGAACGAACGTCTCTCCACATGCTCAGTTCTGAGAGATAAGTGTGTGTGAAAGCCGTCCTTCACCTAGCTTGAAGGGAACACAAAGTTTCTTTTCAGTTGCAAACTCCACTCCATACATATATATGGGGAGGTACAAGCTCCAACTCGGTTTTACAGTGAAAACGGCAGGCACTTCCAACCGGCACTAGGAAACAGACTGAGAAACCAGAGTAAGGGTTTCTCCTGCAACCCGTTCCCTTGGTGCTGGATGAACGAACGTCTCTAAACATGCTCAGTTCTGAGAGATAAGTGTGTGTGAAAGCCTTCCTTCACCTAGCTTGAAGGGAACACAAAGTTTCTTTTCAGTTGCCAACTCCACTCCATACATATATATGGGGAGGTACAAGCTCCAACTCGGTTTTACAGTGAAAACGGCAGGCACTTCAAACCGGCACTAGGAAACAGACTGAGAAACCAGAGTAAGGGTTTCTCCTGCAACCCGTTCCCTTGGTGCTGGATGAACGAACGTCTCTCCACATGCTCAGTTCTGAGAGATAAGTGTGTGTGAAAGCCGTCCTTCACCTAGCTTGAAGGGAACACAAAGTTTCTTTTCAGTTGCAAACTCCACTCCATACATATATATGGGGAGGTACAAGCTCCAACTCGGTTTTACAGTGAAAACGGCAGGCACTTCAAACCGGCACTAGGAAACAGACTGAGAAACCAGAGTAAGGGTTTCTCCTGCAACCCGATCCCTTGGTGCTGGATGAACGAACGTCTCTCCACATGCTCAGTTCTGAGAGATAAGTATGTGTGAAAGCCGTCCTTCACCTAGCTTGAAGGGAACACAAAGTTTCTTTTCAGTTGCCAACTCCAATCCATACATATATATGGGGAGGTATAAGCTCCAACTCGGTTTTACAGTGAAAACGGCAGGCACTTCAAACCGGCACTAGGAAACAGACTGAGAAACCAGAGTAAGGGTTTCTCCTGCAACCCGTTCCCTTGGTGCTGGATGAACGAACGTCTCTCCACATGCTCAGTTCTGAGAGGTAAGTGTGTGTGAAAGCCGTCCTTCACGTAGCTTGAAGGTAACACAAAGTTTCTTTTCAGTTGCCAACTCCACTCCATACATATATATGGGGAGGTACAAGCTCCAACTCGGTTTTACAGTGAAAACGGCAGGCACTTCAAACCGGCACTAGGAAACAGACTGAGAAACCAGAGTAAGGGTTTCTCCTGCAACCCGTTCCCTTGGTGCTGGATGAACGAACGTCTTTCCACATGCTCAGTTCTGAGAGATAAGTGTGTGTGAAAGCCGTCCTTCACCTAGCTTGAAGGGAACACAAAGTTTCTTTTCAGTTGCAAACTCCACTCCATACATATATATGGGGAGGTACAAGCTCCAACCCGGGTTTACAGTGAAAACGGCAGGCACTTCAAACCGGCACTAGGAAACAGACTGAGAAAGCAGAGTAAGGGTTTCTCCTGCAACCCGTTCCCTTGGTGCTGGATGAACGAACGTCTCTCCACATGCTCAGTTCGGAGAGATAAGTGTGTGTGAAAGCCGTCCTTCACCTAGTTTGAAGGGAACACAAAGTTTCTTTTCAGTTGCCAACTCCACTCCATACATTTATATGGGGAGGTACAAGCTCCAACTCGGTTTTACAGTGAAAACGGCAAGCACTTCAAACCGGCACTAGGAAACAAACTGAGAAACCAGAGTAAGGGTTTCTCCTGCAACCCGATCCCTTGGTGCTGGATGAACGAACGTCTCTCCACATGCTCAGTTCTGAGAGATAAGTGTGTGTGAAAGCCGTCCTTCACCTAGCTTGAAGGGAACACAAAGTTTCTTTTCAGTTGCCAACTCCACTCCATACATATATATGGGGAGGTACAAGCTCCAACTCGGTTTTACAGTGAAAACGGCAGGAACTTCAAACCGGCACTAGGAAACAGACTGAGAAACCAGAGTAAGGGTTTCTCCTGCAACCCGTTCCCTTGGTGCTGGATGAACGAACGTCTCTCCACATGCTCAGTTCTGAGAGATAAGTGTGTGTGAAAGCCGTCCTTCACCTAGCTTGAAGGGAACACAAAGTTTCTTTTCAGTTGCCAACTCCACTCCATACATATATATGGGGAGGTACAAGCTCCAACTCGGTTTTACAGTGAAAACGGCAGGCACTTCAAACCGGCACTAGGAAACAGACTGAGAAACCAGAGTAAGGGTTTCTCCTGCAAACCGTTCCCTTGGTGCTGGATGGACGAACGTCTCTCCACATGCTCAGTTCTGAGAGATAAGTGTGTGTGAAAGCCGTCCTTCACCTAGCTTGAAGGGAACACAAAGTTTCTATTCAGTTGCCAACCCCACACCATACGTATATATGGGGAGGTACAAGCTCCAACTCGGTTTTACAGTGAAAATGGCAGGCACTTCAAACCGGCACTAGGAAACAGACTGAGAAACCAGAGTAAGTGTTTCTCCTGCAACCCGTTCCCTTGGTGCTGGATGAACGAACGTCTCTCCACATGCTCAGTTCTGAGAGATAAGTGTGTGTGAAAGCCGTCCTTCACCTAGCTTGTAGGGAACACAAAGTTTCTTTTCAGTTGCCAACTCCAATCCATACATATATATGGGGAGGTACAAGCTCCAACTCGGTTTTACAGTGAAAACGGCAGGCACTTCAAACCGGCACTAGGAAACAGACTGAGAAAGCAGAGTAAGGGTTTCTCCTGTAACCCGTTCCCTTGGTGCTGGATGAACGAACGTCTCTCCACATGCTCAGTTCTGAGAGATAAGTGTGTGTGAAAGCCGTCCTTCAATTTGCTTGAAGGGAACACAAAGTTTCTTTTCAGTTGCCAACTCCACTCCATACATATATATGGGGAGGTACAAGCTCCAACTCGGTTTTACAGTGAAAACGGCAGGCACTTCAAACCGGCACTAGGAAACAGACTGAGAAAGCAGAGTAAGGGTTTCTCCTGCAACCCGTTCCCTTGGTGCTGGATGAACGAACGTCTCTCCACATGCTCAGTTCTGAGAGATAAGTGTGTGTGAAAGCCGTCCTTCACCTAGCTTGAAGGGAACACAAAGTTTCTTTTCAGTTGCCAACTCCACTCCATACATATATATGGGGAGGTACAAGCTCCAACTCGGTTTTACAGTGAAAACGGCAGGCACTTCAAACCGGCACTAGGAAACAGACTGAGAAAGCAGAGTAAGGGTTTCTCCTGCAACCCGTTCCCTTGGTGCTGGATGAACGAACGTCTCTCCACATGCTCAGTTCTGAGAGATAAGTGTGTGTGAAAGCCGTCCTTCACCTAGCTTGAAGGGAACACAAAGTTTCTTTTCAGTTGCCAACTCCACTCCATACATATATATGGGGAGGTACAAGCTCCAACCGTGTTTACAGTGAAAACGGTAGGCACTTCAAACCGGCACTAGGAAACAGACTGAGAAACCAGAGTAAGGGTTTCTCCTGCAACCCGTTCCCTTGGTGCTGGATGAACGAACGTCTCTCCACATGCTCCGTTCTGAGAGATAAGTGTGTGTGAAAGCCGTCCTTCACCTAGCTTGAAGGGAACACAAAGTTTCTTTTCAGTTGCCAACTCCACTCCATACATATATATGGGGAGGTACAAGCTCCAACTCGGTTTTACAGTGAAAACGGCAGGCACTTCAAACCGGCACTAGGAAACAGACTGAGAAACCAGAGTAAGGGTTTCTCCTGCAACCCGTTCCCTTGGTGCTGGATGAACGAACGTCTCTCCACATGCTCAGTTCTGAGAGATAAGTGTGTGTGAAAGCCGTCCTTCACCTAGCTTGAAGGGAACACAAAGTTTCTTTTCAGTTGCCAACTCCACTCCATACATATATATGGGCAGGTACAAGCTTCAACTCGGTTTTACAGTGAAAACGGCAGGCACTTCAAACCGGCACTAGGAAACAGACTGAGAAACCAGAGTAAGTGTTTCTCCTGCAACCCGTTCCCTTGGTGCTGGATGAACGAACGTCTCTCCACATGCTCAGTTCTGAGAGATAAGTGTGTGTGAAAGCCGTCCTTCACCTAGCTTGTAGGGAACACAAAGTTTCTTTTCAGTTGCCAACTCCACTCCATACATATATATGGGGAGGTACAAGCTCCAACTCGGTTTTACAGTGAAAACGGCAGGCACTTCAAACCGGCACTAGGAAACAGACTGAGAAACCAGAGTAAGGGTTTCTCCTGTAACCCGTTCCCTTGGTGCTGGATGAACGAACGTCTCTCCACATGCTCAGTTCTGAGAGATAAGTGTGTGTGAAAGCCGTCCTTCACCTAGCTTGAAGGGAACACAAAGTTTCTTTTCAGTTGCCAACTCCACTCCATACATATATATGGGGAGGTACAAGCTCCAACTCGGTTTTACAGTGAAAACGGCAGGCACTTCAAACCGGCACTAGGAAACAGACTGAGAAAGCAGAGTAAGGGTTTCTCCTGCAACCCGTTCCCTTGGTGCTGGATGAACGAACGTCTCTCCACATGCTCCGTTCTGAGAGATAAGTGTGTGTGAAAGCCGTCCTTCACCTAGCTTGAAGGGAACACAAAGTTTCTTTTCAGTTGCCAACTCCACTCCATACATATATATGGGGAGGTACAAGCTCCAACTCGGTTTTACAGTGAAAACGGCAGGCACTTCAAACCGGCACTAGGAAACAGACTGAGAAAGCAGAGTAAGGGTTTCTCCTGCAACCCGTTCCCTTGGTGCTGGATGAACGAACGTCTCTCCACATGCTCAGTTCTGAGAGATAAGTGTGTGTGAAAGCCGTCCTTCACCTAGCTTGAAGGGAACACAAAGTTTCTTTTCAGTTGCAAACTCCACTCCATACATATATATGGGGAGGTACAAGCTCCAACTCGGTTTTACAGTGAAAACGGCAGGCACTTCCAACCGGCACTAGGAAACAGACTGAGAAAGCAGAGTAAGGGTTTCTCCTGCAACCCGTTCCCTTGGTGCTGGATGAACGAACGTCTCTAAACATGCTCAGTTCTGAGAGATAAGTGTGTGTGAAAGCCTTCCTTCACCTAGCTTGAAGGGAACACAAAGTTTCTTTTCAGTTGCCAACTCCACTCCATACATATATATGGGGAGGTACAAGCTCCAACTCGGTTTTACAGTGAAAACGGCAGGCACTTCAAACCGGCACTAGGAAACAGACTGAGAAACCAGAGTAAGGGTTTCTCCTGCAACCCGTTCCCTTGGTGCTGGATGAACGAACGTCTCTCCACATGCTCAGTTCTGAGAGATAAGTGTGTGTGAAAGCCGTCCTTCACCTAGCTTGAAGGGAACACAAAGTTTCTTTTCAGTTGCAAACTCCACTCCATACATATATATGGGGAGGTACAAGCTCCAACTCGGTTTTACAGTGAAAACGGCAGGCACTTCAAACCGGCACTAGGAAACAGACTGAGAAACCAGAGTAAGGGTTTCTCCTGCAACCCGATCCCTTGGTGCTGGATGAACGAACGTCTCTCCACATGCTCAGTTCTGAGAGATAAGTATGTGTGAAAGCCGTCCTTCACCTAGCTTGAAGGGAACACAAAGTTTCTTTTCAGTTGCCAACTCCAATCCATACATATATATGGGGAGGTATAAGCTCCAACTCGGTTTTACAGTGAAAACGGCAGGCACTTCAAACCGGCACTAGGAAACAGACTGAGAAACCAGAGTAAGGGTTTCTCCTGCAACCCGTTCCCTTGGTGCTGGATGAACGAACGTCTCTCCACATGCTCAGTTCTGAGAGGTAAGTGTGTGTGAAAGCCGTCCTTCACCTAGCTTGAAGGGAACACAAAGTTTCTTTTCAGTTGCCAACTCCACTCCATACATATATATGGGGAGGTACAAGCTCCAACTCGGTTTTACAGTGAAAACGGCAGGCACTTCAAACCGGCACTAGGAAACAGACTGAGAAACCAGAGTAAGGGTTTCTCCTGTAAACCCGTTCCCTTGGTGCTGGATGAACGAACGTCTTTCCACATGCTCAGTTCTGAGAGATAAGTGTGTGTGAAAGCCGTCCTTCACCTAGCTTTAAGGGAACACAAAGTTTCTTTTCAGTTGCAAACTCCACTCCATACATATATATGGGGAGGTACAAGCTCCAACCCGGGTTTACAGTGAAAACGGCAGGCACTTCAAACCGGCACTAGGAAACAGACTGAGAAAGCAGAGTAAGGGTTTCTCCTGCAACCCGTTCCCTTGGTGCTGGATGAACGAACGTCTCTCCACATGCTCAGTTCTGAGAGATAAGTGTGTGTGAAAGCCGTCCTTCACCTAGTTTGAAGGGAACACAAAGTTTCTTTTCAGTTGCCAACTCCACTCCATACATTTATATGGGGAGGTACAAGCTCCAACTCGGTTTTACAGTGAAAACGGCAAGCACTTCAAACCGGCACTAGGAAACAAACTGAGAAACCAGAGTAAGGGTTTCTCCTGCAACCCGATCCCTTGGTGCTGGATGAACGAACGTCTCTCCACATGCTCAGTTCTGAGAGATAAGTGTGTGTGAAAGCCGTCCTTCACCTAGCTTGAAGGGAACACAAAGTTTCTTTTCAGTTGCCAACTCCACTCCATACATATATATGGGGAGGTACAAGCTCCAACTCGGTTTTACAGTGAAAACGGCAGGCACTTCAAACCGGCACTAGGAAACAGACTGAGAAACCAGAGTAAGGGTTTCTCCTGCAACCCGTTCCCTTGGTGCTGGATGAACGAACGTCTCTCCACATGCTCAGTTCTGAGAGATAAGTGTGTGTGAAAGCCGTCCTTCACCTAGCTTGAAGGGAACACAAAGTTTCTTTTCAGTTGCAAACTCCACTCCATACATATATATGGGGAGGTACAAGCTCCAACTCGGTTTTACAGTGAAAACGGCAGGCACTTCAAACCGGCACTAGGAAACAGACTGAGAAAGCAGAGTAAGGGTTTCTCCTGCAAACCGTTCCCTTGGTGCTGGATGGACGAACGTCTCTCCACATGCTCAGTTCTGAGAGATAAGTGTGTGTGAAAGCCGTCCTTCACCTAGCTTGAAGGGAACACAAAGTTTCTTTTCAGTTGCCAACCCCACACCATACGTATATATGGGGAGGTACAAGCTCCAACTCGGTTTTACAGTGAAAACGGCAGGCACTTCAAACCGGCACTAGGAAACAGACTGAGAAACCAGAGTAAGTGTTTCTCCTGCAACCCGTTCCCTTGGTGCTGGATGAACGAACGTCTCTCCACATGCTCAGTTCTGAGAGATAAGTGTGTGTGAAAGCCGTCCTTCACCTAGCTTGTAGGGAACACAAAGTTTCTTTTCAGTTGTCAACTCCAATCCATACATATATATGGGGAGGTACAAGCTCCAACTCGGTTTTACAGTGAAAACGGCAGGCACTTCAAACCGGCACTAGGAAACAGACTGAGAAAGCAGAGTAAGGGTTTCTCCTGTAACCCGTTCCCTTGGTGCTGGATGAACGAACGTCTCTCCACATGCTCAGTTCTGAGAGATAAGTGTGTGTGAAAGCCGTCCTTCAATTTGCTTGAAGGGAACACAAAGTTTCTTTTCAGTTGCCAACTCCACTCCATACATATATATGGGGAGGTACAAGCTCCAACTCGGTTTTACAGTGAAAACGGCAGGCACTTCAAACCGGCACTAGGAAACAGACTGAGAAAGCAGAGTAAGGGTTTCTCCTGCAACCCGTTCCCTTGGTGCTGGATGAACGAACGTCTCTCCACATGCTCAGTTCTGAGAGATAAGTGTGTGTGAAAGCCGTCCTTCACCTAGCTTGAAGGGAACACAAAGTTTCTTTTCAGTTGCCAACTCCACTCCATACATATATATGGGGAGGTACAAGCTCCAACTCGGTTTTACAGTGAAAACGGCAGGCACTTCAAACCGGCACTAGGAAACAGACTGAGAAAGCAGAGTAAGGGTTTCTCCTGCAACCCGTTCCCTTGGTGCTGGATGAACGAACGTCTCTCCACATGCTCAGTTCTGAGAGATAAGTGTGTGTGAAAGCCGTCCTTCACCTAGCTTGAAGGGAACACAAAGTTTCTTTTCAGTTGCCAACTCCACTCCATACATATATATGGGGAGGTACAAGCTCCAACCGTGTTTACAGTGAAAACGGTAGGCACTTCAAACCGGCACTAGGAAACAGACTGAGAAACCAGAGTAAGGGTTTCTCCTGCAACCCGTTCCCTTGGTGCTGGATGAACGAACGTCTCTCCACATGCTCCGTTCTGAGAGATAAGTGTGTGTGAAAGCCGTCCTTCACCTAGCTTGAAGGGAACACAAAGTTTCTTTTCAGTTGCCAACTCCACTCCATACATATATATGGGGAGGTACAAGCTCCAACTCGGTTTTACAGTGAAAACGGCAGGCACTTCAAACCGGCACTAGGAAACAGACTGAGAAACCAGAGTAAGGGTTTCTCCTGCAACCCGTTCCCTTGGTGCTGGATGAACGAACGTCTCTCCACATGCTCAGTTCTGAGAGATAAGTGTGTGTGAAAGCCGTCCTTCACCTAGCTTGAAGGGAACACAAAGTTTCTTTTCAGTTGCCAACTCCACTCCATACATATATATGGGGAGGTACAAGCTCCAACTCGGTTTTACAGTGAAAACGGCAGGCACTTCAAACCGGCACTAGGAAACAGACTGAGAAAGCAGAGAAAGGGTTTCTCCTGCAACCCGTTCCCTTGGTGCTGGATGAACGAACGTCTCTCCACATGCTCAGTTCTGAGAGATAAGTGTGTGTGAAAGCCGTCCTTCACCTAGCTTGAAGGGAACACAAAGTTTCTTTTCAGTTGCCAACTCCACTCCATACATATATATGGGGAGGTACAAGCTCCAACTCGGTTTTACAGTGAAAACGGCAGGCACTTCAAACCGGCACTAGGAAACAGACTGAGAAACCAGAGTAAGGGTTTCTCCTGCAACCCGTTCCCGTGGTGCTGGATGAACGAACGTCTCTACACATGCTCAGTTCTGAGAGATAAGTGTGTGTGAAAGCCGTCCTTCACCTAGCTTGAAGGGAACACAAAGTTTCTTTTCAGTTGCAAACTCCACTCCATACATATATATGGGGAGGTACAAGCTGCAACCCGGGTTTACAGTGAAAACGGCAGGCACTTCAAACCGGCACTAGGAAACAGACTGAGAAAGCAGAGTAAGGGTTTCTCCTGCAACCCGTTCCCTTGGTGCTGGATGAACGAACGTCTCTCCACATGCTCAGTTCTGAGAGATAAGTGTGTGTGAAAGCCGTCCTTCACCTAGCTTGAAGGGAACACAAAGTTTCTTTTCAGTTGCAAACTCCACTCCATACATATATATGGGGAGGTACAAGCTCCAACTCGGTTTTACAGTGAAAACGGCAGGCACTTCAAACCGGCACTAGGAAACAGACTGAGAAAGCAGAGTAAGGGTTTCTCCTGCAACCCGTTCCCTTGGTGCTGGATGAACGAACGTCTCTAAACATGCTCAGTTCTGAGAGATAAGTGTGTGTGAAAGCCGTCCTTCACCTAGCTTGAAGGGAACACAAAGTTTCTTTTCAGTTGCCAACTCCACTCCATACATATATATGGGGAGGTACAAGCTCCAACTCGGTTTTACAGTGAAAACGGCAGGCACTTCAAACCGGCACTAGGAAACAGACTGAGAAACCAGAGTAAGGGTTTCTCCTGCAACCCGTTCCCTTGGTGCTGGATGAACGAACGTCTCTCCACATGCTCAGTTCTGAGAGATAAGTGTGTGTGAAAGCCGTCCTTCACCTAGCTTGAAGGGAACACAAAGTTTCTTTTCAGTTGCCAACTCCACTCCATACATATATATGGGGAGGTACAAGCTCCAACTCGGTTTTACAGTGAAAACGGCAGGCACTTCAAACCGGCACTAGGAAACAGACTGAGAAACCAGAGTAAGGGTTTCTCCTGCAACCCGATCCCTTGGTGCTGGATGAACGAACGTCTCTCCACATGCTCAGTTCTGAGAGATAAGTGTGTGTGAAAGCCGTCCTTCACCTAGCTTGAAGGGAACACAAAGTTTCTTTTCAGTTGCCAACTCCACTCCATACATATATATGGGGAGGTATAAACTCCAACTCGGTTTTACAGTGAAAACGGCAGGCACTTCAAACCGGCACTAGGAAACAGACTGAGAAACCAGAGTAAGGGTTTCTCCTGCAACCCGTTCCCTTGGTGCTGGATGAACGAACGTCTCTCCACATGCTCAGTTCTGAGAGGTAAGTGTGTGTGAAAGCCGTCCTTCACCTAGCTTGAAGGGAACACAAAGTTTCTTTTCAGTTGCCAACTCCACTCCATACATATATATGGGGAGGTACAAGCTCCAACTCGATTTTACAGTGAAAACGGCAGGCACTTCAAACCGGCACTAGGAAACAGACTGAGAAACCAGAGTAAGGGTTTCTCCTGCAACCCGTTCCCTTGGTGCTGGATGAACGAACGTCTCTCCACATGCTCAGTTCTGAGAGATAAGTGTGTGTGAAAGCCGTCCTTCACCTAGCTTGAAGGGAACACAAAGTTTCTTTTCAGTTGCCAACTCCACTCCGTACATATATATGGGGAGGTACAAGCTCCAACCCGGGTTTACAGTGAAAACGGCAGGCACTTCAAACCGGCACTAGGAAACAGACTGAGAAACCAGAGTAAGGGTTTCTCCTGCAACCCGTTCCCTTGGTGCTGGATGAACGAACGTCTCTCCACATGCTCCGTTCTGAGAGATAAGTGTGTGTGAAAGCCGTCCTTCACCTAGCTTGAAGGGAACACAAAGTTTCTTTTCAGTTGCCAACTCCACTCCATACATATATATGGGGAGGTACAAGCTCCAACTCGGTTTTACAGTGAAAACGGCAGGCACTTCAAACCGGCACTAGGAAACAGACTGAGAAACCAGAGTAAGGGTTTCTCCTGCAACCCGTTCCCTTGGTGCTGGATGAACGAACGTCTCTCCACATGCTCATTTCTGAGAGATAAGTGTGTGTGAAAGCCGTCCTTCACCTAGCTTGAAGGGAACACAAAGTTTCTTTTCAGTTGCCAACTCCACTCCATACATATATATGGGGAGGTACAAGCTCCAACTCGGTTTTACAGTGAAAACGGCAGGCACTTCAAACCGGCACTAGGAAACAGACTGAGAAAGCAGAGTAAGGGTTTCTCCTGCAACCCGTTCCCTTGGTGCTGGATGAACGAACGTCTCTCCACATGCTCAGTTCTGAGAGATAAGTGTGTGTGAAAGCCGTCCTTCACCTAGCTTGAAGGGAACACAAAGTTTCTTTTCAGTTGCAAACTCCACTCCATACATATATATGGGGAGGTACAAGCTCCAACTCGGTTTTACAGTGAAAACGGCAGGCACTTCAAACCGGCACTAGGAAACAGACTGAGAAAGCAGAGTAAGGGTTTCTCCTGCAACCCGTTCCCTTGGTGCTGGATGAATGAACGTCTCTAAACATGCTCAGTTCTGAGAGATAAGTGTGTGTGAAAGCCGTCCTTCACCTAGCTTGAAGGGAACACAAAGTTTCTTTTCAGTTGCCAACTCCACTCCATACATATATATGGGGAGGTACAAGCTCCAACTCGGTTTTACAGTGAAAACGGCAGGCACTTCAAACCGGCACTAGGAAACAGACTGAGAAACCAGAGTAAGGGTTTCTCCTGCAACCCGTTCCCTTGGTGCTGGATGAACGAACGTCTCTCCACATGCTCAGTTCTGAGAGATAAGTGTGTGTGAAAGCCGTCCTTCACCTAGCTTGAAGGGAACACAAAGTTTCTTTTCAGTTGCCAACTCCACTCCATACATATATATGGGGAGGTACAAGCTCCAACTCGGTTTTACAGTGAAAACGGCAGGCACTTCAAACCGGCACTAGGAAACAGACTGAGAAACCAGAGTAAGGGTTTCTCCTGCAACCCGATCCCTTGGTGCTGGATGAACGAACGTCTCTCCACATGCTCAGTTCTGAGAGATAAGTGTGTGTGAAAGCCGTCCTTCACCTAGCTTGAAGGGAACACAAAGTTTCTTTTCAGTTGCCAACTCCACTCCATACATATATATGGGGAGGTATAAGCTCCAACTCGGTTTTACAGTGAAAACGGCAGGCACTTCAAACCGGCACTAGGAAACAGACTGAGAAACCAGAGTAAGGGTTTCTCCTGCAACCCGTTCCCTTGGTGCTGGATGAACGAACGTCTCTCCACATGCTCAGTTCTGAGAGGTAAGTGTGTGTGAAAGCCGTCCTTCACCTAGCTTGAAGGGAACACAAAGTTTCTTTTCAGTTGCCAACTCCACTCCATACATATATATGGGGAGGTACAAGCTCCAACTCGGTTTTACAGTGAAAACGGCAGGCACTTCAAACCGGCACTAGGAAACAGACTGAGAAACCAGAGTAAGGGTTTCTCCTGCAACCCGTTCCCTTGGTGCTGGATGAACGAACGTCTCTCCACATGCTCAGTTCTGAGAGATAAGTGTGTGTGAAAGCCGTCCTTCAATTTGCTTGAAGGGAACACAAAGTTTCTTTTCAGTTGCCAACTCCACTCCGTACATATATATGGGGAGGTACAAGCTCCAACCCGGGTTTACAGTGAAAACGGCAGGCACTTCAAACCGGCACTAGGAAACAGACTGAGAAACCAGAGTAAGGGTTTCTCCTGCAACCCGTTCCCTTGGTGCTGGATGAACGAACGTCTCTCCACATGCTCCGTTCTGAGAGATAAGTGTGTGTGAAAGCCGTCCTTCACCTAGCTTGAAGGGAACACAAAGTTTCTTTTCAGTTGCCAACTCCACTCCATACATATATATGGGGAGGTACAAGCTCCAACTCGGTTTTACAGTGAAAACGGCAGGCACTTCAAACCGGCACTAGGAAACAGACTGAGAAAGCAGAGTAAGGGTTTCTCCTGCAACCCGTTCCCTTGGTGCTGGATGAACGAACGTCTCTCCACATGCTCAGTTCTGAGAGATAAGTGTGTGTGAAAGCCGTCCTTCACCTAGCTTGAAGGGAACACAAAGTTTCTTTTCAGTTGCAAACTCCACTCCATACATATATATGGGGAGGTACAAGCTCCAACTCGGTTTTACAGTGAAAACGGCAGGCACTTCAAACCGGCACTAGGAAACAGACTGAGAAAGCAGAGTAAGGGTTTCTCCTGCAACCCGTTCCCTTGGTGCTGGATGAACGAACGTCTCTAAACATGCTCAGTTCTGAGAGATAAGTGTGTGTGAAAGCCGTCCTTCACCTAGCTTGAAGGGAACACAAAGTTTCTTTTCAGTTGCCAACTCCACTCCATACATATATATGGGGAGGTACAAGCTCCAACTCGGTTTTACAGTGAAAACGGCAGGCACTTCAAACCGGCACTAGGAAACAGACTGAGAAACCAGAGTAAGGGTTTCTCCTGCAACCCGTTCCCTTGGTGCTGGATGAACGAACGTCTCTCCACATGCTCAGTTCTGAGAGATAAGTGTGTGTGAAAGCCGTCCTTCACCTAGCTTGAAGGGAACACAAAGTTTCTTTTCAGTTGCCAACTCCACTCCATACATATATATGGGGAGGTACAAGCTCCAACTCGGTTTTACAGTGAAAACGGCAGGCACTTCAAACCGGCACTAGGAAACAGACTGAGAAACCAGAGTAAGGGTTTCTCCTGAAACCCGATCCCTTGGTGCTGGATGAACGAACGTCTCTCCACATGCTCAGTTCTGAGAGATAAGTGTGTGTGAAAGCCGTCCTTCACCTAGCTTGAAGGGAACACAAAGTTTCTTTTCAGTTGCCAACTCCACTCCATACATATATATGGGGAGGTATAAGCTTCAACTCGGTTTTACAGTGAAAACGGCAGGCACTTCAAACCGGCACTAGGAAACAGACTGAGAAACCAGAGTAAGGGTTTCTCCTGCAACCCGTTCCCTTGGTGCTGGATGAACGAACGTCTCTCCACATGCTCAGTTCTGAGAGGTAAGTGTGTGTGAAAGCCGTCCTTCACCTAGCTTGAAGGGAACACAAAGTTTCTTTTCAGTTGCCAACTCCACTCCATACATATATATGGGGAGGTACAAGCTCCAACTCGGTTTTACAGTGAAAACGGCAGGCACTTCAAACCGGCACTAGGAAACAGACTGAGAAACCAGAGTAAGGGTTTCTCCTGCAACCCGTTCCCTTGGTGCTGGATGAACGAACGTCTCTCCACATGCTCAGTTCTGAGAGATAAGTGTGTGTGAAAGCCGTCCTTCACCTAGCTTGAAGGGAACACAAAGTTTCTTTTCAGTTGCCAACTCCACTCCGTACATATATATGGGGAGGTACAAGCTCCAACCCGGGTTTACAGTGAAAACGGCAGGCACTTCAAACCGGCACTAGGAAACAGACTGAGAAACCAGAGTAAGGGTTTCTCCTGCAACCCGTTCCCTTGGTGCTGGATGAACGAACGTCTCTCCACATGCTCAGTTCTGAGAGATAAGTGTGTGTGAAAGCCGTCCTTCACCTAGCTTGAAGGGAACACAAAGTTTCTTTTCAGTTGCCAACTCCACTCCATACATATATATGGGGAGGTACAAGCTCCAACTCGGTTTTACAGTGAAAACGGCAGGCACTTCAAACCGGCACTAGGAAACAGACTGAGAAACCAGAGTAAGGGTTTCTCCTGCATCCCGTTCCCTTGGTGCTGGATGAACGAACGTCTCTCCACATGCTCAGTTCTGAGAGATAAGTGTGTGTGAAAGCCGTCCTTCACCTAGCTTGAAGGGAACACAAAGTTTCTTTTCAGTTGCCAACTCCACTCCATACATATATATGGGGAGGTACAAGCTCCAACTCGGTTTTACAGTGAAAACGGCAGGCACTTCAAACCGGCACTAGGAAACAGACTGAGAAACCAGAGTAAGGGTTTCTCCTGCAACCCGTTCCCTTGGTGCTGGATGAACGAACGTCTCTCCACATGCTCAGTTCTGAGAGATAAGTGTGTGTGAAAGCCGTCCTTCACCTAGCTTGAAGGGAACACAAAGTTTCTTTTCAGTTGCAAACTCCACTCCATACATATATATGGGGTGGTACAAGCTCCAACTCGGTTTTACAGTGAAAACGGCAGGCACTTCAAACCGGCACTAGGAAACAGACTGAGAAAGCAGAGTAAGGGTTTCTCCTGCAACCCGTTCCCTTTTTGCTAGATGGACGAACGTCTCTCCACATGCTCAGTTCTGAGAGATAAGTGTGTGTGAAAGCCGTCCTTCACCTAGCTTGAAGGGAACACAAAGTTTCTTTTCAGTTGCCAACCCCACTCCATACATATATATGGGGAGGTACAAGCTCCAACCCGGGTTTACAGTGAAAACGGTAGGCACTTCAAACCGGCACTAGGAAACAGACTGAGAAACCAGAGTAAGGGTTTCTCCTGCAACCCGTTCCCTTGGTGCTGGATGAACGAACGTCTCTCCACATGCTCCGTTCTGAGAGATAAGTGTGTGTGAAAGCCGTCCTTCACCTAGCTTGAAGGGAACACAAAGTTTCTTTTCAGTTGCCAACTCCACTCCATACATATATATGGGGAGGTACAAGCTCCAACTCGGTTTTACAGTGAAAACGGCAGGCACTTCAAACCGGCACTAGGAAACAGACTGAGAATCCAGAGTAAGGGTTTCTCCTGCAACCCGTTCCCTTGGTGCTGGATGAACGAACGTCTCTCCACATGCTCATTTCTGAGAGATAAGTGTGTGTGAAAGCCGTCCTTCACCTAGCTTGAAGGGAACACAAAGTTTCTTTTCAGTTGCCAACTCCACTCCATACATATATATGGGGAGGTACAAGCTCCAACTCGGTTTTACAGTGAAAACGGCAGGCACTTCAAACCGGCACTAGGAAACAGACTGAGAAAGCAGAGTAAGGGTTTCTCCTGCAACCCGTTCCCTTGGTGCTGGATGAACGAACGTCTCTCCACATGCTCAGTTCTGAGAGATAAGTGTGTGTGAAAGCCGTCCTTCACCTAGCTTGAAGGGAACACAAAGTTTCTTTTCAGTTGCCAACTCCACTCCATACATATATATGGGGAGGTACAAGCTCCAACTCGGTTTTACAGTGAAAACGGCAGGCACTTCAAACCGGCACTAGGAAACAGACTGAGAAAGCAGAGTAAGGGTTTCTCCTGCAACCCGTTCCCTTGGTGCTGGATGAACGAACGTCTCTCCACATGCTCAGTTCTGAGAGATAAGTGTGTGTGAAAGCCGTCCTTCACCTAGCTTGAAGGGAACACAAAGTTTCTTTTCAGTTGCAAACTCCACTCCATACATATATATGGGGAGGTACAAGCTCCAACTCGGTTTTACAGTGAAAACGGCAGGCACTTCAAACCGGCACTAGGAAACAGTCTGAGAAAGCAGAGTAAGGGTTTCTCCTGCAACCCGTTCCCTTGGTGCTGGATGAACGAACGTCTCTAAACATGCTCAGTTCTGAGAGATAAGTGTGTGTGAAAGCCGTCCTTCACCTAGCTTGAAGGGAACACAAAGTTTCTTTTCAGTTGCCAACTCCACTCCATACATATATATGGGGAGGTACAAGCTCCAACTCGGTTTTACAGTGAAAACGGCAGGCACTTCAAACCGGCACTAGGAAACAGACTGAGAAAGCAGAGTAAGGGTTTCTCCTGCAACCCGTTCCCTTGGTGCTGGATGAACGAACGTCTCTCCACATGCTCAGTTCTGAGAGATAAGTGTGTGTGAAAGCCGTCCTTCACCTAGCTTGAAGGGAACACAAAGTTTCTTTTCAGTTGCCAACTCCACTCCGTACATATATATGGGGAGGTACAAGCTCCAACCCGGGTTTACAGTGAAAACGGCAGGCACTTCAAACCGGCACTAGGAAACAGACTGAGAAACCAGAGTAAGGGTTTCTCCTGCAACCCGTTCCCTTGGTGCTGGATGAACGAACGTCTCTCCACATGCTCCGTTCTGAGAGATAAGTGTGTGTGAAAGCCGTCCTTCACCTAGCTTGAAGGGAACACAAAGTTTCTTTTCAGTTGCCAACTCCACTCCATACATATATATGGGGAGGTACAAGCTCCAACTCGGTTTTACAGTGAAAACGGCAGGCACTTCAAACCGGCACTAGGAAACAGACTGAGAAAGCAGAGTAAGGGTTTCTCCTGCAACCCGTTCCCTTGGTGCTGGATGAACGAGCGTCTCTCCACATGCTCAGTTCTGAGAGATAAGTGTGTGTGAAAGCCGTCCTTCACCTAGCTTGAAGGGAACACAAAGTTTCTTTTCAGTTGCCAACTCCACTCCATACATATATATGGGGAGGTACAAGCTCCAACCCGGGTTTACAGTGAAAACGGTAGGCACTTCAAACCGGCACTAGGAAACAGACTGAGAAACCAGAGTAAGGGTTTCTCCTGCAACCCGTTCCCTTGGTGCTGGATGAACGAACGTCTCTCCACATGCTCCGTTCTGAGAGATAAGTGTGTGTGAAAGCCGTCCTTCACCTAGCTTGAAGGGAACACAAAGTTTCTTTTCAGTTGCCAACTCCACTCCATACATATATATGGGGAGGTACAAGCTCCAACTCGGTTTTACAGTGAAAACGGCAGGCACTTCAAACCGGCACTAGGAAACAGACTGAGAAACCAGAGTAAGGGTTTCTCCTGCAACCCGTTCCCTTGGTGCTGGATGAACGAACGTCTCTCCACATGCTCAGTTCTGAGAGATAAGTGTGTGTGAAAGCCGTCCTTCACCTAGCTTGAAGGGAACACAAAGTTTCTTTTCAGTTGCCAACTCCACTCCATACATATATATGGGGAGGTACAAGCTCCAACTCGGTTTTACAGTGAAAACGGCAGGCACTTCAAACCGGCACTAGGAAACAGACTGAGAAACCAGAGTAAGGGTTTCTCCTGCAACCCGTTCCCTTGGTGCTGGATGAACGAACGTCTCTCCACATGCTCAGTTCTGAGAGATAAGTGTGTGTGAAAGCCGTCCTTCACCTTGCTTGAAGGGAACACAAAGTTTCTTTTCAGTTGCCAACTCCACTCCATACATATATATGGGGAGGTCCAAGCTCCAACTCGGTTTTACAGTGAAAACGGCAGGCACTTCAAACCGGCACTAGGAAACAGACTGAGAAACCAGAGTAAGGGTTTCTCCTGCAACCCGTTCCCTTGGTGCTGGATGAACGAACGTCTCTCCACATGCTCATTTCTGAGAGATAAATGTGTGTGAAAGCCGTCCTTCACCTAGCTTGAAGGGAACACAAAGTTTCTTTTCAGTTGCCAACTCCACTCCATACATATATATGGGGAGGTACAAGCTCCAACTCGGTTTTACAGTGAAAACGGCAGGCACTTCAAACCGGCACTAGGAAACAGACTGAGAAACCAGAGTAAGGGTTTCTCCTGCAACCCGTTCCCTTGGTGCTGGATGAACGAACGTCTCTCCACATGCTCAGTTCTGAGAGATAAGTGTGTGTGAAAGCCGTCCTTCACCTAGCTTGAAGGGAACACAAAGTTTCTTTTCAGTTGCCAACTCCACTCCATACATATATATGGGGAGGTACAAGCTCCAACTCGGTTTTACAGTGAAAACGGCAGGCACTTCAAACCGGCACTAGGAAACAGACTGAGAAAGCAGAGTAAGGGTTTCTCCTGCAACCCGTTCCCTTGGTGCTGGATGAACGAACGTCTCTCCACATGCTCAGTTCTGAGAGATAAGTGTGTGTGAAAGCCGTCCTTCACCTAGCTTGAAGGGAACACAAAGTTTCTTTTCAGTTGCAAACTCCACTCCATACATATATATGGGGAGGTACAAGCTCCAACTCGGTTTTACAGTGAAAACGGCAGGCACTTCAAACCGGCACTAGGAAACAGACTGAGAAAGCAGAGTAAGGGTTTCTCCTGCAACCCGTTCCCTTGGTGCTGGATGAATGAACGTCTCTAAACATGCTCAGTTCTGAGAGATAAGTGTGTGTGAAAGCCGTCCTTCACCTAGCTTGAAGGGAACACAAAGTTTCTTTTCAGTTGCCAACTCCACTCCATACATATATATGGGGAGGTACAAGCTCCAACTCGGTTTTACAGTGAAAACGGCAGGCACTTCAAACCGGCACTAGGAAACAGACTGAGAAACCAGAGTAAGGGTTTCTCCTGCAACCCGTTCCCTTGGTGCTGGATGAACGAACGTCTCTCCACATGCTCATTTCTGAGAGATAAGTGTGTGTGAAAGCCGTCCTTCACCTAGCTTGAAGGGAACACAAAGTTTCTTTTCAGTTGCCAACTCCACTCCATACATATATATGGGGAGGTACAAGCTCCAACTCGGTTTTACAGTGAAAACGGCAGGCACTTCAAACCGGCACTAGGAAACAGACTGAGAAAGCAGAGTAAGGGTTTCTCCTGCAACCCGTTCCCTTGGTGCTGGATGAATGAACGTCTCTAAACATGCTCAGTTCTGAGAGATAAGTGTGTGTGAAAGCCGTCCTTCACCTAGCTTGAAGGGAACACAAAGTTTCTTTTCAGTTGCCAACTCCACTCCATACATATATATGGGGAGGTACAAGCTCCAACTCGGTTTTACAGTGAAAACGGCAGGCACTTCAAACCGGCACTAGGAAACAGACTGAGAAACCAGAGTAAGGGTTTCTCCTGCAACCCGTTCCCTTGGTGCTGGATGAACGAACGTCTCTCCACATGCTCAGTTCTGAGAGATAAGTGTGTGTGAAAGCCGTCCTTCACCTAGCTTGAAGGGAACACAAAGTTTCTTTTCAGTTGCCAACTCCACTCCATACATATATATGGGGAGGTACAAGCTCCAACTCGGTTTTACAGTGAAAACGGCAGGCACTTCAAACCGGCACTAGGAAACAGACTGAGAAACCAGAGTAAGGGTTTCTCCTGCAACCCGATCCCTTGGTGCTGGATGAACGAACGTCTCTCCACATGCTCAGTTCTGAGAGATAAGTGTGTGTGAAAGCCGTCCTTCACCTAGCTTGAAGGGAACACAAAGTTTCTTTTCAGTTGCCAACTCCACTCCATACATATATATGGGGAGGTATAAGCTCCAACTCGGTTTTACAGTGAAAACGGCAGGCACTTCAAACCGGCACTAGGAAACAGACTGAGAAACCAGAGTAAGGGTTTCTCCTGCAACCCGTTCCCTTGGTGCTGGATGAACGAACGTCTCTCCACATGCTCAGTTCTGAGAGGTAAGTGTGTGTGAAAGCCGTCCTTCACCTAGCTTGAAGGGAACACAAAGTTTCTTTTCAGTTGCCAACTCCACTCCATACATATATATGGGGAGGTACAAGCTCCAACTCGGTTTTACAGTGAAAACGGCAGGCACTTCAAACCGGCACTAGGAAACAGACTGAGAAACCAGAGTAAGGGTTTCTCCTGCAACCCGTTCCCTTGGTGCTGGATGAACGAACGTCTCTCCACATGCTCAGTTCTGAGAGATAAGTGTGTGTGAAAGCCGTCCTTCACCTAGCTTGAAGGGAACACAAAGTTTCTTTTCAGTTGCCAACTCCACTCCGTACATATATATGGGGAGGTACAAGCTCCAACCCGGGTTTACAGTGAAAACGGCAGGCACTTCAAACCGGCACTAGGAAACAGACTGAGAAACCAGAGTAAGGGTTTCTCCTGCAACCCGTTCCCTTGGTGCTGGATGAACGAACGTCTCTCCACATGCTCAGTTCTGAGAGATAAGTGTGTGTGAAAGCCGTCCTTCACCTAGCTTGAAGGGAACACAAAGTTTCTTTTCAGTTGCCAACTCCACTCCATACATATATATGGGGAGGTACAAGCTCCAACTCGGTTTTACAGTGAAAACGGCAGGCACTTCAAACCGGCACTAGGAAACAGACTGAGAAACCAGAGTAAGGGTTTCTCCTGCAACCCGTTCCCTTGGTGCTGGATGAACGAACGTCTCTCCACATGCTCATTTCTGAGAGATAAGTGTGTGTGAAAGCCGTCCTTCACCTAGCTTGAAGGGAACACAAAGTTTCTTTTCAGTTGCCAACTCCACTCCATACATATATATGGGGAGGTACAAGCTCCAACTCGGTTTTACAGTGAAAACGGCAGGCACTTCAAACCGGCACTAGGAAACAGACTGAGAAAGCAGAGTAAGGGTTTCTCCTGCAACCCGTTCCCTTGGTGCTGGATGAACGAACGTCTCTCCACATGCTCAGTTCTGAGAGATAAGTGTGTGTGAAAGCCGTCCTTCACCTAGCTTGAAGGGAACACAAAGTTTCTTTTCAGTTGCCAACTCCACTCCATACATATATATGGGGAGGTACAAGCTCCAACTCGGTTTTACAGTGAAAACGGCAGGCACTTCAAACCGGCACTAGGAAACAGACTGAGAAACCAGAGTAAGGGTTTCTCCTGCAACCCGTTCCCTTGGTGCTGGATGAACGAACGTCTCTCCACATGCTCAGTTCTGAGAGATAAGTGTGTGTGAAAGCCGTCCTTCACCTAGCTTGAAGGGAACACAAAGTTTCTTTTCAGTTGCAAACTCCACTCCATACATATATATGGGGAGGTACAAGCTCCAACTCGGTTTTACAGTGAAAACGGCAGGCACTTCAAACCGGCACTAGGAAACAGACTGAGAAACCAGAGTAAGGGTTTCTCCTGCAACCCGATCCCTTGGTGCTGGATGAACGAACGTCTCTCCACATGCTCAGTTCTGAGAGATAAGTATGTGTGAAAGCCGTCCTTCACCTAGCTTGAAGGGAACACAAAGTTTCTTTTCAGTTGCCAACTCCAATCCATACATATATATGGGGAGGTATAAGCTCCAACTCGGTTTTACAGTGAAAACGGCAGGCACTTCAAACTGGCACTAGGAAACAGACTGAGAAACCAGAGTAAGGGTTTCTCCTGCAACCCGTTCCCTTGGTGCTGGATGAACGAACGTCTCTCCACATGCTCAGTTCTGAGAGGTAAGTGTGTGTGAAAGCCGTCCTTCACCTAGCTTGAAGGGAACACAAAGTTTCTTTTCAGTTGCCAACTCCACTCCATACATATATATGGGGAGGTACAAGCTCCAACTCGGTTTTACAGTGAAAACGGCAGGCACTTCAAACCGGCACTAGGAAACAGACTGAGAAACCAGAGTAAGGGTTTCTCCTGCAACCCGTTCCCTTGGTGCTGGATGAACGAACGTCTTTCCACATGCTCAGTTCTGAGAGATAAGTGTGTGTGAAAGCCGTCCTTCACCTAGCTTGAAGGGAACACAAAGTTTCTTTTCAGTTGCAAACTCCACTCCATACATATATATGGGGAGGTACAAGCTCCAACCCGGGTTTACAGTGAAAACGGCAGGCACTTCAAACCGGCACTAGGAAACAGACTGAGAAAGCAGAGTAAGGGTTTCTCCTGCAACCCGTTCCCTTGGTGCTGGATGAACGAACGTCTCTCCACATGCTCAGTTCTGAGAGATAAGTGTGTGTGAAAGCCGTCCTTCACCTAGCTTGAAGGGAACACAAAGTTTCTTTTCAGTTGCAAACTCCACTCCATACATATATATGGGGAGGTACAAGCTCCAACTCGGTTTTACAGTGAAAACGGCAGGCACTTCAAACCGGCACTAGGAAACAGACTGAGAAAGCAGAGTAAGGGTTTCTCCTGCAACCCGTTCCCTTGGTGCTGGATGAACGAACGTCTCTAAACATGCTCAGTTCTGAGAGATAAGTGTGTGTGAAAGCCGTCCTTCACCTAGCTTGAAGGGAACACAAAGTTTCTTTTCAGTTGCCAACTCCACTCCATACATATATATGGGGAGGTACAAGCTCCAACTCGGTTTTACAGTGAAAACGGCAGGCACTTCAAACCGGCACTAGGAAACAGACTGAGAAACCAGAGTAAGGGTTTCTCCTGCAACCCGTTCCCTTGGTGCTGGATGAACGAACGTCTCTCCACATGCTCAGTTCTGAGAGATAAGTGTGTGTGAAAGCCGTCCTTCACCTAGCTTGAAGGGAACACAAAGTTTCTTTTCAGTTGCCAACTCCACTCCATACATATATATGGGGAGGTACAAGCTCCAACTCGGTTTTACAGTGAAAACGGCAGGCACTTCAAACCGGCACTAGGAAACAGACTGAGAAACCAGAGTAAGGGTTTCTCCTGCAACCCGATCCCTTGGTGCTGGATGAACGAACGTCTCTCCACATGCTCAGTTCTGAGAGATAAGTGTGTGTGAAAGCCGTCCTTCACCTAGCTTGAAGGGAACACAAAGTTTCTTTTCAGTTGCCAACTCCACTCCATACATATATATGGGGAGGTATAAGCTTCAACTCGGTTTTACAGTGAAAACGGCAGGCACTTCAAACCGGCACTAGGAAACAGACTGAGAAACCAGAGTAAGGGTTTCTCCTGCAACCCGTTCCCTTGGTGCTGGATGAACGAACGTCTCTCCACATGCTCAGTTCTGAGAGGTAAGTGTGTGTGAAAGCCGTCCTTCACCTAGCTTGAAGGGAACACAAAGTTTCTTTTCAGTTGCCAACTCCACTCCATACATATATATGGGGAGGTACAAGCTCCAACTCGGTTTTACAGTGAAAACGGCAGGCACTTCAAACCGGCACTAGGAAACAGACTGAGAAACCAGAGTAAGGGTTTCTCCTGCAACCCGTTCCCTTGGTGCTGGATGAACGAACGTCTCTCCACATGCTCAGTTCTGAGAGATAAGTGTGTGTGAAAGCCGTCCTTCACCTAGCTTGAAGGGAACACAAAGTTTCTTTTCAGTTGCCAACTCCACTCCGTACATATATATGGGGAGGTACAAGCTCCAACCCGGGTTTACAGTGAAAACGGCAGGCACTTCAAACCGGCACTAGGAAACAGACTGAGAAACCAGAGTAAGGGTTTCTCCTGCAACCCGTTCCCTTGGTGCTGGATGAACGAACGTCTCTCCACATGCTCAGTTCTGAGAGATAAGTGTGTGTGAAAGCCGTCCTTCACCTTGCTTGAAGGGAACACAAAGTTTCTTTTCAGTTGCCAACTCCACTCCATACATATATATGGGGAGGTCCAAGCTCCAACTCGGTTTTACAGTGAAAACGGCAGGCACTTCAAACCGGCACTAGGAAACAGACTGAGAAACCAGAGTAAGGGTTTCTCCTGCAACCCGTTCCCTTGGTGCTGGATGAACGAACGTCTCTCCACATGCTCATTTCTGAGAGATAAGTGTGTGTGAAAGCCGTCCTTCACCTAGCTTGAAGGGAACACAAAGTTTCTTTTCAGTTGCCAACTCCACTCCATACATATATATGGGGAGGTACAAGCTCCAACTCGGTTTTACAGTGAAAACGGCAGGCACTTCAAACCGGCACTAGGAAACAGACTGAGAAACCAGAGTAAGGGTTTCTCCTGCAACCCGTTCCCTTGGTGCTGGATGAACGAACGTCTCTCCACATGCTCAGTTCTGAGAGATAAGTGTGTGTGAAAGCCGTCCTTCACCTAGCTTGAAGGGAACACAAAGTTTCTTTTCAGTTGCCAACTCCACTCCGTACATATATATGGGGAGGTACAAGCTCCAACCCGGGTTTACAGTGAAAACGGCAGGCACTTCAAACCGGCACTAGGAAACAGACTGAGAAACCAGAGTAAGGGTTTCTCCTGCAACCCGTTCCCTTGGTGCTGGATGAACGAACGTCTCTCCACATGCTCCGTTCTGAGAGATAAGTGTGTGTGAATGCCGTCCTTCACCTAGCTTGAAGGGAACACAAAGTTTCTTTTCAGTTGCCAACTCCACTCCATACATATATATGGGGAGGTACAAGCTCCAACTCGGTTTTACAGTGAAAACGGCAGGCACTTCAAACCGGCACTAGGAAACAGACTGAGAAACCAGCGTAAGGGTTTCTCCTGCAACCCGTTCCCTTGGTGCTGGATGAACGAACGTCTCTCCACATGCTCATTTCTGAGAGATAAGTGTGTGTGAAAGCCGTCCTTCACCTAGCTTGAAGGGAACACAAAGTTTCTTTTCAGTTGCCAACTCCACTCCATACATATATATGGGGAGGTACAAGCTCCAACTCGGTTTTACAGTGAAAACGGCAGGCACTTCAAACCGGCACTAGGAAACAGACTGAGAAAGCAGAGTAAGGGTTTCTCCTGCAACCCGTTCCCTTGGTGCTGGATGAACGAACGTCTCTCCACATGCTCAGTTCTGAGAGATAAGTGTGTGTGAAAGCCGTCCTTCACCTAGCTTGAAGGGAACACAAAGTTTCTTTTCAGTTGCCAACTCCACTCCATACATATATATGGGGAGGTACAAGCTCCAACTCGGTTTTACAGTGAAAACGGCAGGCACTTCAAACCGGCACTAGGAAACAGACTGAGAAACCAGAGTAAGGGTTTCTCCTGCAACCCGTTCCCTTGGTGCTGGATGAACGAACGTCTCTCCACATGCTCAGTTCTGAGAGATAAGTGTGTGTGAAAGCCGTCCTTCACCTAGCTTGAAGGGAACACAAAGTTTCTTTTCAGTTGCAAACTCCACTCCATACATATATATGGGGAGGTACAAGCTCCAACTCGGTTTTACAGTGAAAACGGCAGGCACTTCAAACCGGCACTAGGAAACAGACTGAGAAACCAGAGTAAGGGTTTCTCCTGCAACCCGATCCCTTGGTGCTGGATGAACGAACGTCTCTCCACATGCTCAGTTCTGAGAGATAAGTATGTGTGAAAGCCGTCCTTCACCTAGCTTGAAGGGAACACAAAGTTTCTTTTCAGTTGCCAACTCCAATCCATACATATATATGGGGAGGTATAAGCTCCAACTCGGTTTTACAGTGAAAACGGCAGGCACTTCAAACTGGCACTAGGAAACAGACTGAGAAACCAGAGTAAGGGTTTCTCCTGCAACCCGTTCCCTTGGTGCTGGATGAACGAACGTCTCTCCACATGCTCAGTTCTGAGAGGTAAGTGTGTGTGAAAGCCGTCCTTCACCTAGCTTGAAGGGAACACAAAGTTTCTTTTCAGTTGCCAACTCCACTCCATACATATATATGGGGAGGTACAAGCTCCAACTCGGTTTTACAGTGAAAACGGCAGGCACTTCAAACCGGCACTAGGAAACAGACTGAGAAACCAGAGTAAGGGTTTCTCCTGCAACCCGTTCCCTTGGTGCTGGATGAACGAACGTCTTTCCACATGCTCAGTTCTGAGAGATAAGTGTGTGTGAAAGCCGTCCTTCACCTAGCTTGAAGGGAACACAAAGTTTCTTTTCAGTTGCAAACTCCACTCCATACATATATATGGGGAGGTACAAGCTCCAACCCGGGTTTACAGTGAAAACGGCAGGCACTTCAAACCGGCACTAGGAAACAGACTGAGAAAGCAGAGTAAGGGTTTCTCCTGCAACCCGTTCCCTTGGTGCTGGATGAACGAACGTCTCTCCACATGCTCAGTTCTGAGAGATAAGTGTGTGTGAAAGCCGTCCTTCACCTAGCTTGAAGGGAACACAAAGTTTCTTTTCAGTTGCAAACTCCACTCCATACATATATATGGGGAGGTACAAGCTCCAACTCGGTTTTACAGTGAAAACGGCAGGCACTTCAAACCGGCACTAGGAAACAGACTGAGAAAGCAGAGTAAGGGTTTCTCCTGCAACCCGTTCCCTTGGTGCTGGATGAACGAACGTCTCTAAACATGCTCAGTTCTGAGAGATAAGTGTGTGTGAAAGCCGTCCTTCACCTAGCTTGAAGGGAACACAAAGTTTCTTTTCAGTTGCCAACTCCACTCCATACATATATATGGGGAGGTACAAGCTCCAACTCGGTTTTACAGTGAAAACGGCAGGCACTTCAAACCGGCACTAGGAAACAGACTGAGAAACCAGAGTAAGGGTTTCTCCTGCAACCCGTTCCCTTGGTGCTGGATGAACGAACGTCTCTCCACATGCTCAGTTCTGAGAGATAAGTGTGTGTGAAAGCCGTCCTTCACCTAGCTTGAAGGGAACACAAAGTTTCTTTTCAGTTGCCAACTCCACTCCATACATATATATGGGGAGGTACAAGCTCCAACTCGGTTTTACAGTGAAAACGGCAGGCACTTCAAACCGGCACTAGGAAACAGACTGAGAAACCAGAGTAAGGGTTTCTCCTGCAACCCGATCCCTTGGTGCTGGATGAACGAACGTCTCTCCACATGCTCAGTTCTGAGAGATAAGTGTGTGTGAAAGCCGTCCTTCACCTAGCTTGAAGGGAACACAAAGTTTCTTTTCAGTTGCCAACTCCACTCCATACATATATATGGGGAGGTATAAGCTTCAACTCGGTTTTACAGTGAAAACGGCAGGCACTTCAAACCGGCACTAGGAAACAGACTGAGAAACCAGAGTAAGGGTTTCTCCTGCAACCCGTTCCCTTGGTGCTGGATGAACGAACGTCTCTCCACATGCTCAGTTCTGAGAGGTAAGTGTGTGTGAAAGCCGTCCTTCACCTAGCTTGAAGGGAACACAAAGTTTCTTTTCAGTTGCCAACTCCACTCCATACATATATATGGGGAGGTACAAGCTCCAACTCGGTTTTACAGTGAAAACGGCAGGCACTTCAAACCGGCACTAGGAAACAGACTGAGAAACCAGAGTAAGGGTTTCTCCTGCAACCCGTTCCCTTGGTGCTGGATGAACGAACGTCTCTCCACATGCTCAGTTCTGAGAGATAAGTGTGTGTGAAAGCCGTCCTTCACCTAGCTTGAAGGGAACACAAAGTTTCTTTTCAGTTGCCAACTCCACTCCGTACATATATATGGGGAGGTACAAGCTCCAACCCGGGTTTACAGTGAAAACGGCAGGCACTTCAAACCGGCACTAGGAAACAGACTGAGAAACCAGAGTAAGGGTTTCTCCTGCAACCCGTTCCCTTGGTGCTGGATGAACGAACGTCTCTCCACATGCTCAGTTCTGAGAGATAAGTGTGTGTGAAAGCCGTCCTTCACCTAGCTTGAAGGGAACACAAAGTTTCTTTTCAGTTGCCAACTCCACTCCATACATATATATGGGGAGGTACAAGCTCCAACTCGGTTTTACAGTGAAAACGGCAGGCACTTCAAACCGGCACTAGGAAACAGACTGAGAAAGCAGAGTAAGGGTTTCTCCTGCATCCCGTTCCCTTGGTGCTGGATGAACGAACGTCTCTCCACATGCTCAGTTCTGAGAGATAAGTGTGTGTGAAAGCCGTCCTTCACCTAGCTTGAAGGGAACACAAAGTTTCTTTTCAGTTGCCAACTCCACTCCATACATATATATGGGGAGGTACAAGCTCCAACTCGGTTTTACAGTGAAAACGGCAGGCACTTCAAACCGGCACTAGGAAACAGACTGAGAAACCAGAGTAAGGGTTTCTCCTGCAACCCGTTCCCTTGGTGCTGGATGAACGAACGTCTCTCCACATGCTCAGTTCTGAGAGATAAGTGTGTGTGAAAGCCGTCCTTCAGCTAGCTTGAAGGGAACACAAAGTTTCTTTTCAGTTGCAAACTCCACTCCATACATATATATGGGGTGGTACAAGCTCCAACTCGGTTTTACAGTGAAAACGGCAGGCACTTCAAACCGGCACTAGGAAACAGACTGAGAAAGCAGAGTAAGGGTTTCTCCTGCAACCCGTTCCCTTTGTGCTAGATGGACGAACGTCTCTCCACATGCTCAGTTCTGAGAGATAAGTGTGTGTGAAAGCCGTCCTTCACCTAGCTTGAAGGGAACACAAAGTTTCTTTTCAGTTGCCAACCCCACTCCATACATATATATGGGGAGGTACAAGCTCCAACCCGGGTTTACAGTGAAAACGGTAGGCACTTCAAACCGGCACTAGGAAACAGACTGAGAAACCAGAGTAAGGGTTTCTCCTGCAACCCGTTCC
Organism: Vicugna pacos; assembly: GCF_048564905.1. Classification (NCBI taxonomy): domain Eukaryota; kingdom Metazoa; phylum Chordata; class Mammalia; order Artiodactyla; family Camelidae; genus Vicugna; species Vicugna pacos. Next base: position 977,554 of record NW_027328795.1, read on the forward strand.
CTTGGTGCTGGATGAACGAACGTCTCTCCACATGCTCCGTTCTGAGAGATAAGTGTGTGTGAAAGCCGTCCTTCACCTAGCTTGAAGGGAACACAAAGTTTCTTTTCAGTTGCCAACTCCACTCCATACATATATATGGGGAGGTACAAGCTCCAACTCGGTTTTACAGTGAAAACGGCAGGCACTTCAAACCGGCACTAGGAAACAGACTGAGAATCCAGAGTAAGGGTTTCTCCTGCAACCCGTTCCCTTGGTGCTGGATGAACGAACGTCTCTCCACATGCTCATTTCTGAGAGATAAGTGTGTGTGAAAGCCGTCCTTCACCTAGCTTGAAGGGAACACAAAGTTTCTTTTCAGTTGCCAACTCCACTCCATACATATATATGGGGAGGTACAAGCTCCAACTCGGTTTTACAGTGAAAACGGCAGGCACTTCAAACCGGCACTAGGAAACAGACTGAGAAAGCAGAGTAAGGGTTTCTCCTGCAACCCGTTCCCTTGGTGCTGGATGAACGAACGTCTCTCCACATGCTCAGTTCTGAGAGATAAGTGTGTGTGAAAGCCGTCCTTCACCTAGCTTGAAGGGAACACAAAGTTTCTTTTCAGTTGCCAACTCCACTCCATACATATATATGGGGAGGTACAAGCTCCAACTCGGTTTTACAGTGAAAACGGCAGGCACTTCAAACCGGCACTAGGAAACAGACTGAGAAAGCAGAGTAAGGGTTTCTCCTGCAACCCGTTCCCTTGGTGCTGGATGAACGAACGTCTCTCCACATGCTCAGTTCTGAGAGATAAGTGTGTGTGAAAGCCGTCCTTCACCTAGCTTGAAGGGAACACAAAGTTTCTTTTCAGTTGCAAACTCCACTCCATACATATATATGGGGAGGTACAAGCTCCAACTCGGTTTTACAGTGAAAACGGCAGGCACTTCAAACCGGCACTAGGAAACAGACTGAGAAAGCAGAGTAAGGGTTTCTCCTGCAACCCGTTCCCTTGGTGCTGGATGAACGAACGTCTCTAAACATGCTCAGTTCTGAGAGATAAGTGTGTGTGAAAGCCGTCCTTCACCTAGCTTGAAGGGAACACAAAGTTTCTTTTCAGTTGCCAACTCCACTCCATACATATATATGGGGAGGTACAAGCTCCAACTCGGTTTTACAGTGAAAACGGCAGGCACTTCAAACCGGCACTAGGAAACAGACTGAGAAAGCAGAGTAAGGGTTTCTCCTGCAACCCGTTCCCTTGGTGCTGGATGAACGAACGTCTCTCCACATGCTCAGTTCTGAGAGATAAGTGTGTGTGAAAGCCGTCCTTCACCTAGCTTGAAGGGAACACAAAGTTTCTTTTCAGTTGCCAACTCCACTCCGTACATATATATGGGGAGGTACAAGCTCCAACCCGGGTTTACAGTGAAAACGGCAGGCACTTCAAACCGGCACTAGGAAACAGACTGAGAAACCAGAGTAAGGGTTTCTCCTGCAACCCGTTCCCTTGGTGCTGGATGAACGAACGTCTCTCCACATGCTCCGTTCTGAGAGATAAGTGTGTGTGAAAGCCGTCCTTCACCTAGCTTGAAGGGAACACAAAGTTTCTTTTCAGTTGCCAACTCCACTCCATACATATATATGGGGAGGTACAAGCTCCAACTCGGTTTTACAGTGAAAACGGCAGGCACTTCAAACCGGCACTAGGAAACAGACTGAGAAAGCAGAGTAAGGGTTTCTCCTGCAACCCGTTCCCTTGGTGCTGGATGAACGAACGTCTCTCCACATGCTCAGTTCTGAGAGATAAGTGTGTGTGAAAGCCGTCCTTCACCTAGCTTGAAGGGAACACAAAGTTTCTTTTCAGTTGCCAACTCCACTCCATACATATATATGGGGAGGTACAAGCTCCAACCCGGGTTTACAGTGAAAACGGTAGGCACTTCAAACCGGCACTAGGAAACAGACTGAGAAACCAGAGTAAGGGTTTCTCCTGCAACCCGTTCCCTTGGTGCTGGATGAACGAACGTCTCTCCACATGCTCCGTTCTGAGAGATAAGTGTGTGTGAAAGCCGTCCTTCACCTAGCTTGAAGGGAACACAAAGTTTCTTTTCAGTTGCCAACTCCACTCCATACATATATATGGGGAGGTACAAGCTCCAACTCGGTTTTACAGTGAAAACGGCAGGCACTTCAAACCGGCACTAGGAAACAGACTGAGAAACCAGAGTAAGGGTTTCTCCTGCAACCCGTTCCCTTGGTGCTGGATGAACGAACGTCTCTCCACATGCTCAGTTCTGAGAGATAAGTGTGTGTGAAAGCCGTCCTTCACCTAGCTTGAAGGGAACACAAAGTTTCTTTTCAGTTGCCAACTCCACTCCATACATATATATGGGGAGGTACAAGCTCCAACTCGGTTTTACAGTGAAAACGGCAGGCACTTCAAACCGGCACTAGGAAACAGACTGAGAAACCAGAGTAAGGGTTTCTCCTGCAACCCGTTCCCTTGGTGCTGGATGAACGAACGTCTCTCCACATGCTCAGTTCTGAGAGATAAGTGTGTGTGAAAGCCGTCCTTCACCTTGCTTGAAGGGAACACAAAGTTTCTTTTCAGTTGCCAACTCCACTCCATACATATATATGGGGAGGTCCAAGCTCCAACTCGGTTTTACAGTGAAAACGGCAGGCACTTCAAACCGGCACTAGGAAACAGACTGAGAAACCAGAGTAAGGGTTTCTCCTGCAACCCGTTCCCTTGGTGCTGGATGAACGAACGTCTCTCCACATGCTCATTTCTGAGAGATAAGTGTGTGTGAAAGCCGTCCTTCACCTAGCTTGAAGGGAACACAAAGTTTCTTTTCAGTTGCCAACTCCACTCCATACATATATATGGGGAGGTACAAGCTCCAACTCGGTTTTACAGTGAAAACGGCAGGCACTTCAAACCGGCACTAGGAAACAGACTGAGAAAGCAGAGTAAGGGTTTCTCCTGCAACCCGTTCCCTTGGTGCTGGATGAACGAACGTCTCTCCACATGCTCAGTTCTGAGAGATAAGTGTGTGTGAAAGCCGTCCTTCACCTAGCTTGAAGGGAACACAAAGTTTCTTTTCAGTTGCCAACTCCACTCCGTACATATATATGGGGAGGTACAAGCTCCAACCCGGGTTTACAGTGAAAACGGCAGGCACTTCAAACCGGCACTAGGAAACAGACTGAGAAACCAGAGTAAGGGTTTCTCCTGCAACCCGTTCCCTTGGTGCTGGATGAACGAACGTCTCTCCACATGCTCCGTTCTGAGAGATAAGTGTGTGTGAAAGCCGTCCTTCACCTAGCTTGAAGGGAACACAAAGTTTCTTTTCAGTTGCCAACTCCACTCCATACATATATATGGGGAGGTACAAGCTCCAACTCGGTTTTACAGTGAAAACGGCAGGCACTTCAAACCGGCACTAGGAAACAGACTGAGAAAGCAGAGTAAGGGTTTCTCCTGCAACCCGTTCCCTTGGTGCTGGATGAACGAACGTCTCTCCACATGCTCAGTTCTGAGAGATAAGTGTGTGTGAAAGCCGTCCTTCACCTAGCTTGAAGGGAACACAAAGTTTCTTTTCAGTTGCCAACTCCACTCCATACATATATATGGGGAGGTACAAGCTCCAACCCGGGTTTACAGTGAAAACGGTAGGCACTTCAAACCGGCACTAGGAAACAGACTGAGAAACCAGAGTAAGGGTTTCTCCTGCAACCCGTTCCCTTGGTGCTGGATGAACGAACGTCTCTCCACATGCTCCGTTCTGAGAGATAAGTGTGTGTGAAAGCCGTCCTTCACCTAGCTTGAAGGGAACACAAAGTTTCTTTTCAGTTGCCAACTCCACTCCATACATATATATGGGGAGGTACAAGCTCCAACTCGGTTTTACAGTGAAAACGGCAGGCACTTCAAACCGGCACTAGGAAACAGACTGAGAAACCAGAGTAAGGGTTTCTCCTGCAACCCGTTCCCTTGGTGCTGGATGAACGAACGTCTCTCCACATGCTCAGTTCTGAGAGATAAGTGTGTGTGAAAGCCGTCCTTCACCTAGCTTGAAGGGAACACAAAGTTTCTTTTCAGTTGCCAACTCCACTCCATACATATATATGGGGAGGTACAAGCTCCAACTCGGTTTTACAGTGAAAACGGCAGGCACTTCAAACCGGCACTAGGAAACAGACTGAGAAACCAGAGTAAGGGTTTCTCCTGCAACCCGTTCCCTTGGTGCTGGATGAACGAACGTCTCTCCACATGCTCAGTTCTGAGAGATAAGTGTGTGTGAAAGCCGTCCTTCACCTTGCTTGAAGGGAACACAAAGTTTCTTTTCAGTTGCCAACTCCACTCCATACATATATATGGGGAGGTCCAAGCTCCAACTCGGTTTTACAGTGAAAACGGCAGGCACTTCAAACCGGCACTAGGAAACAGACTGAGAAACCAGAGTAAGGGTTTCTCCTGCAACCCGTTCCCTTGGTGCTGGATGAACGAACGTCTCTCCACATGCTCAGTTCTGAGAGATAAGTGTGTGTGAAAGCCGTCCTTCACCTAGCTTGAAGGGAACACAAAGTTTCTTTTCAGTTGCCAACTCCACTCCATACGTATATATGGGGAGGTACAAGCTCCAACTCGGTTTTACAGTGAAAACGGCAGGCACTTCAAACCGGCACTAGGAAACAGACTGAGAAACCAGAGTAAGGGTTTCTCCTGCAACCCGTTCCCTTGGTGCTGGATGAACGAACGTCTCTCCACATGCTCAGTTCTGAGAGATAAGTGTGTGTGAAAGCCGTCCTTCACCTAGCTTGAAGGGAACACAAAGTTTCTTTTCAGTTGCCAACTCCACTCCATACATATATATGGGGAGGTACAAGCTCCAACACGGTTTTACAGTGAAAACGGCAGGCACTTCAAACCGGCACTAGGAATGAGACTGAGAAACCAGAGTAAGGGTTTCTCCTGCAACCCGTTCCCTTGGTGCTGGATGAACGAACGTCTCTCCACATGCTCAGTTCTGAGAGATAAGTGTGTGTGAAAGCCGTCCTTCACCTAGCTTGAAGGGAACACAAAGTTTCTTTTCAGTTGCCAACTCCACTCCATACATATATATGGGGAGGTCCAAGCTCCAACTCGGTTTTACAGTAAAAACGGCAGGCACTTCAAACCGGCACTAGGAAACAGACTGAGAAACCAGAGTAAGGGTTTCTCCTGCAACCCGTTCCCTTGGTGCTGGATGAACGAACGTCTCTCCACATGCTCAGTTCTGAGAGATAAGTGTGTGTGAAAGCCGTCCTTCACCTAGCTTGAAGGGAACACAAAGTTTCTTTTCAGTTGCCAACTCCACTCCATACATATATATGGGGAGGTACAAGCTCCAACTCGGTTTTACAGTGAAAACGGCAGGCACTTCAAACCGGCACTAGGAAACAGACTGAGAAACCAGAGTAAGGGTTTCTCCTGCAACCCGTTCCCTTGGTGCTGGATGAACGAACGTCTCTCCACATGCTCAGTTCTGAGAGATAAGTGTGTGTGAAAGCCGTCCTTCACCTAGCTTGAAGGGAACACAAAGTTTCTTTTCAGTTGCCAACTCCACTCCATACATATATATGGGGAGGTACAAGCTCCAACTCGGTTTTACAGTGAAAACGGCAGGCACTTCAAACCGGCACTAGGAAACAGACTGAGAAACCAGAGTAAGGGTTTCTCCTGCAACCCGTTCCCTTGGTGCTGGATGAACGAACGTCTCTCCACATGCTCAGTTCTGAGAGATAAGTGTGTGTGAAAGCCGTCCTTCACCTAGCTTGAAGGGAACACAAAGTTTCTTTTCAGTTGCCAACTCCACTCCATACATATATATGGGGAGGTACAAGCTCCAACTCGGTTTTACAGTGAAAACGGCAGGCACTTCAAACCGGCACTAGGAAACAGACTGAGAAACCAGAGTAAGGGTTTCTCCTGCAACCCGTTCCCTTGGTGCTGGATGAACGAACGTCTCTCCACATGCTCAGTTCTGAGAGATAAGTGTGTGTGAAAGCCGTCCTTCACCTAGCTTGAAGGGAACACAAAGTTTCTTTTCAGTTGCCAACTCCACTCCATACATATATATGGGGAGGTACAAGCTCCAACTCGGTTTTACAGTGAAAACGGCAGGCACTTCAAACCGGCACTAGGAATCAGACTGAGAAACCAGAGTAAGGGTTTCTCCTGCAACCCGATCCATTGGTGCTGGATGAACGAACGTCTCTCCACATGCTCAGTTCTGAGAGATAAGTGTGTGTGAAAGCCGTCCTTCACCTAGCTTGAAGGGAACACAAAGTTTCTTTTCAGTTGCCAACTCCACTCCATACGTATATATGGGGAGGTACAAGCTCCAACTCGGTTTTACAGTGAAAACGGCAGGCACTTCAAACCGGCACTAGGAAACAGACTGAGAAACCAGAGTAAGGGTTTCTCCTGCAACCCGTTCCCTTGGTGCTGGATGAACGAACGTCTCTCCACATGCTCAGTTCTGAGAGATAAGTGTGTGTGAAAGCCGTCCTTCACCTAGCTTGAAGGGAACACAAAGTTTCTTTTCAGTTGCCAACTCCACTCCATACATATATATGGGGAGGTACAAGCTCCAACTCGGTTTTACAGTGAAAACGGCAGGCACTTCAATCCGGCACTAGGAAACAGACTGAGAAACCAGAGTAAGGGTTTCTCCTGCAACCCGTTCCCTTGGTGCTGGATGAACGAACGTCTCTCCACATGCTCAGTTCTGAGAGATAAGTGTGTGTGAAAGCCGTCCTTCACCTAGCTTGAAGGGAACACAAAGTTTCTTTTCAGTTGCCAACTCCACTCCATACATATATATGATGAGGTACAAGCTCCAACTCGGTTTTACAGTGAAATCGGCAGGCACTTCAAACCGGCACTAGGAAACAGACTGAGAAACCAGAGTAAGGGTTTCTCCTGCAACCCGTTCCCTTGGTGCTGGATGAACGAACGTCTCTCCACATGCTCAGTTCTGAGAGATAAGTGTGTGTGAAAGCCGTCCTTCACCTAGCTTGAAGGGAACACAAAGTTTCTTTTCAGTTGCCAACTCCACTCCATACATATATATGGGGAGGTACAAGCTCCAACTCGGTTTTACAGTGAAAACGGCAGGCACTTCAAACCGGCACTAGGAAACAGACTGAGAAACCAGAGTAAGGGTTTCTCCTGCAACCCGTTCACTTGGTGCTGGATGAACGAACGTCTCTCCACATGCTCAGTTCTGAGAGATAAGTGTGTGTGAAAGCCGTCCTTCACCTAGCTTGAAGGGAACACAAAGTTTCTTTTCAGTTGCCAACTCCACTCCATACATATATATGGGGAGGTACAAGCTCCAACTCGGTTTTACAGTGAAAACGGCAGGCACTTCAAACCGGCACTAGGAAACAGACTGAGAAACCAGAGTAAGGGTTTCTCCTGCAACCCGTTCCCTTGGTGCTGGATGAACGAACGTCTCTCCACATGCTCAGTTCTGAGAGATAAGTGTGTGTGAAAGCCGTCCTTCACCTAGCTTGAAGGGAACACAAAGTTTCTTTTCAGTTGCCAACTCCACTCCATACATATATATGGGGAGGTACAAGCTCCAACTCGGTTTTACAGTGAAAACGGCAGGCACTTCAAACCGGCACTAGGAAACAGACTGAGAAAGCAGAGTAAGGGTTTCTCCTGCAACCCGTTCCCTTGGTGCTGGATGAACGAACGTCTCTCCACATGCTCAGTTCTGAGAGATAAGTGTGTGTGAAAGCCGTCCTTCACCTAGCTTGAAGGGAACACAAAGTTTCTTTTCAGTTGCCAACTCCACTCCATACGTATATATGGGGAGGTCCAAGCTCCAACTCGGTTTTACAGTGAAAACGGCAGGCACTTCAAACCGGCACTAGGAAACAGACTGAGAAACCAGAGTAAGGGTTTCTCCTGCAACCCGTTCCCTTGGTGCTGGATGAACGAACGTCTCTCCACATGCTCAGTTCTGAGAGATAAGTGTGTGTGAAAGCCGTCCTTCACCTAGCTTGAAGGGAACACAAAGTTTCTTTTCAGTTGCCAACTCCACTCCATACATATATATGGGGAGGTACAAGCTCCAACTCGGTTTTACAGTGAAAACGGCAGGCACTTCAAACCGGCACTAGGAATCAGACTGAGAAACCAGAGTAAGGGTTTCTCCTGCAACCCGATCCCTTGGTGCTGGATGAACGAACGTCTTTCCACATGCTCAGTTCTGAGAGATAAGTGTGTGTGAAAGCCGTCCTTCACCTAGCTTGAAGGGAACACAAAGTTTCTTTTCAGTTGCCAACTCCACTCCATACATTTATATGGGGAGGTACAAGCTCCAACTCGGTTTTACAGTGAAAACGGCAGGCACTTCAAACCGGCACTAGGAAACAGACTGAGAAACCAGAGTAAGGGTTTCTCCTGCAACCCGTTCCCTTGGTGCTGGATGAACGAACGTCTCTCCACATGCTCAGTTCTGAGAGATAAGTGTGTGTGAAAGCCGTCCTTCACCTAGCTTGAAGGGAACACAAAGTTTCTTTTCAGTTGCCAACTCCACTCCATACATATATATGGGGAGGTACAAGCTCCAACTCGGTTTTACAGTGAAAACGGCAGGCACTTCAAACCGGCACTAGGAAACAGACTGAGAAACCAGAGTAAGGGTTTCTCCTGCAACCCGTTCCCTTGGTGCTGGATGAACGAACGTCTCTCCACATGCTCAGTTCTGAGAGATAAGTGTGTGTGAAAGCCGTCCTTCACCTAGCTTGAAGGGAACACAAAGTTTCTTTTCAGTTGCCAACTCCACTCCATACATATATATGGGGAGGTACAAGCTCCAACTCGGTTTTACAGTGAAAACGGCAGGCACTTCAAACCGGCACTAGGAAACAGACTGAGAAACCAGAGTAAGGGTTTCTCCTGCAACCCGTTCCCTTGGTGCTGGATGAACGAACGTCTCTCCACATGCTCAGTTCTGAGAGATAAGTGTGTGTGAAAGCCGTCCTTCACCTAGCTTGAAGGGAACACAAAGTTTCTTTTCAGTTGCCAACTCCACTCCATACATATATATGGGGAGGTCCAAGCTCCAACTCGGTTTTACAGTGAAAACGGCAGGCACTTCAAACCGGCACTAGGAAACAGACTGAGAAACCAGAGTAAGGGTTTCTCCTGCAACCCGTTCCCTTGGTGCTGGATGAACGAACGTCTCTCCACATGCTCAGTTCTGAGAGATAAGTGTGTGTGAAAGCCGTCCTTCACCTAGCTTGAAGGGAACACAAAGTTTCTTTTCAGTTGCCAACTCCACTCCATACATATATATGGGGAGGTACAAGCTCCAACTCGGTTTTACAGTGAAAACGGCAGGCACTTCAAACCGGCACTAGGAATCAGACTGAGAAACCAGAGTAAGGGTTTCTCCTGCAACCCGATCCCTTGGTGCTGGATGAACGAACGTCTCTCCACATGCTCAGTTCTGAGAGATAAGTGTGTGTGAAAGCCGTCCTTCACCTAGCTTGAAGGGAACACAAAGTTTCTTTTCAGTTGCCAACTCCACTCCATACATATATATGGGGAGGTACAAGCTCCAACTCGGTTTTACAGTGAAAACGGCAGGCACTTCAAACCGGCACTAGGAAACAGACTGAGAAACCAGAGTAAGGGTTTCTCCTGCAACCCGTTCCCTTGGTGCTGGATGAACGAACGTCTCTCCACATGCTCAGTTCTGAGAGATAAGTGTGTGTGAAAGCCGTCCTTCACCTAGCTTGAAGGGAACACAAAGTTTCTTTTCAGTTGCCAACTCCACTCCATACATATATATGGGGAGGTACAAGCTCCAACTCGGTTTTACAGTGAAAACGGCAGGCACTTCAAACCGGCACTAGGAATCAGACTGAGAAACCAGAGTAAGGGTTTCTCCTGCAACCCGATCCCTTGGTGCTGGATGAACGAACGTCTCTCCACATGCTCAGTTCTGAGAGATAAGTGTGTGTGAAAGCCGTCCTTCACCTAGCTTGAAGGGAACACAAAGTTTCTTTTCAGTTGCCAACTCCACTCCATACGTATATATGGGAAGGTACAAGCTCCAACTCGGTTTTAAAGTGAAAACGGCAGGCACTTCAAACCGGCACTAGGTAACAGACTGAGAAACCAGAGTAAGGGTTTCTCCTGCAACCCGTTCCCTTGGTGCTGGATGAACGAACGTCTCTCCACATGCTCATTTCTGAGAGATAAGTGTGTGTGAAAGCCGTCCTTCACCTAGCTTGAAGGGAACACAAAGTTTCTTTTCAGTTGCCAACTCCACTCAATACATATATATGGGGAGGTACAAGCTCCAACTCGGTTTTACAGTGAAAACGGCAGGCACTTCAAACCGGCACTAGGAAACAGACTGAGAAACCAGAGTAAGGGTTTCTCCTGCAACCCGTTCCCTTGGTGCTGGATGAACGAACGTCTCTCCACATGCTCAGTTCTGAGAGATAATTGTGTGTGAAAGCCGTCCTTCACCTAGCTTGAAGGGAACACAAAGTTTCTTTTCAGTTGCCAACTCCACTCCATACATATATATGGGGAGGTACAAGCTCCAACTCGGTTTTACAGTGAAAACGGCAGGCACTTCAAACCGGCACTAGGAAACAGACTGAGAAACCAGAGTAAGGGTTTCTCCTGCAACCCGTTCCCTTGGTGCTGGATGAACGAACGTCTCTCCACATGCTCAGTTCTGAGAGATAAGTGTGTGTGAAAGCCGTCCTTCACCTAGCTTGAAGGGAACACAAAGTTTCTTTTCAGTTGCCAACTCCACTCCATACATATATATGGGGAGGTACAAGCTCCAACTCGGTTTTACAGTGAAAACGGCAGGCACTTCAAACCGGCACTAGGAAACAGACTGAGAAAGCAGAGTAAGGGTTTCTCCTGCAACCCGTTCCCTTGGTGCTGGATGAACGAACGTCTCTCCACATGCTCAGTTCTGAGAGATAAGTGTGTGTGAAAGCCGTCCTTCACCTAGCTTGAAGGGAACACAAAGTTTCTTTTCAGTTGCCAACTCCACTCCATACGTATATATGGGGAGGTCCAAGCTCCAACTCGGTTTTACAGTGAAAACGGCAGGCACTTCAAACCGGCACTAGGAAACAGACTGAGAAACCAGAGTAAGGGTTTCTCCTGCAACCCGTTCCCTTGGTGCTGGATGAACGAACGTCTCTCCACATGCTCAGTTCTGAGAGATAAGTGTGTGTGAAAGCCGTCCTTCACCTAGCTTGAAGGGAACACAAAGTTTCTTTTCAGTTGCCAACTCCACTCCATACATATATATGGGGAGGTACAAGCTCCAACTCGGTTTTACAGTGAAAACGGCAGGCACTTCAAACCGGCACTAGGAATCAGACTGAGAAACCAGAGTAAGGGTTTCTCCTGCAACCCGATCCCTTGGTGCTGGATGAACGAACGTCTTTCCACATGCTCAGTTCTGAGAGATAAGTGTGTGTGAAAGCCGTCCTTCACCTAGCTTGAAGGGAACACAAAGTTTCTTTTCAGTTGCCAACTCCACTCCATACATTTATATGGGGAGGTACAAGCTCCAACTCGGTTTTACAGTGAAAACGGCAGGCACTTCAAACCGGCACTAGGAAACAGACTGAGAAACCAGAGTAAGGGTTTCTCCTGCAACCCGTTCCCTTGGTGCTGGATGAACGAACGTCTCTCCACATGCTCAGTTCTGAGAGATAAGTGTGTGTGAAAGCCGTCCTTCACCTAGCTTGAAGGGAACACAAAGTTTCTTTTCAGTTGCCAACTCCACTCCATACATATATATGGGGAGGTACAAGCTCCAACTCGGTTTTACAGTGAAAACGGCAGGCACTTCAAACCGGCACTAGGAAACAGACTGAGAAAGCAGAGTAAGGGTTTCTCCTGCAACCCGTTCCCTTGGTGCTGGATGAACGAACGTCTCTCCACATGCTCAGTTCTGAGAGATAAGTGTGTGTGAAAGCCGTCCTTCACCTAGCTTGAAGGGAACACAAAGTTTCTTTTCAGTTGCCAACTCCACTCCATACATATATATGGGGAGGTACAAGCTCCAACTCGGTTTTACAGTGAAAACGGCAGGCACTTCAAACCGGCACTAGGAATCAGACTGAGAAACCAGAGTAAGGGTTTCTCCTGCAACCCGATCCCTTGGTGCTGGATGAACGAACGTCTTTCCACATGCTCAGTTCTGAGAGATAAGTGTGTGTGAAAGCCGTCCTTCACCTAGCTTGAAGGGAACACAAAGTTTCTTTTCAGTTGCCAACTCCACTCCATACATTTATATGGGGAGGTACAAGCTCCAACTCGGTTTTACAGTGAAAACGGCAGGCACTTCAAACCGGCACTAGGAAACAGACTGAGAAACCAGAGTAAGGGTTTCTCCTGCAACCCGTTCCCTTGGTGCTGGATGAACGAACGTCTCTCCACATGCTCAGTTCTGAGAGATAAGTGTGTGTGAAAGCCGTCCTTCACCTAGCTTGAAGGGAACACAAAGTTTCTTTTCAGTTGCCAACTCCACTCCATACATATATATGGGGAGGTACAAGCTCCAACTCGGTTTTACAGTGAAAACGGCAGGCACTTCAAACCGGCACTAGGAAACAGACTGAGAAAGCAGAGTAAGGGTTTCTCCTGCAACCCGTTCCCTTGGTGCTGGATGAACGAACGTCTCTCCACATGCTCAGTTCTGAGAGATAAGTGTGTGTGAAAGCCGTCCTTCACCTAGCTTGAAGGGAACACAAAGTTTCTTTTCAGTTGCCAACTCCACTCCATACGTATATATGGGGAGGTCCAAGCTCCAACTCGGTTTTACAGTGAAAACGGCAGGCACTTCAAACCGGCACTAGGAAACAGACTGAGAAACCAGAGTAAGGGTTTCTCCTGCAACCCGTTCCCTTGGTGCTGGATGAACGAACGTCTCTCCACATGCTCAGTTCTGAGAGATAAGTGTGTGTGAAAGCCGTCCTTCACCTAGCTTGAAGGGAACACAAAGTTTCTTTTCAGTTGCCAACTCCACTCCATACATATATATGGGGAGGTACAAGCTCCAACTCGGTTTTACAGTGAAAACGGCAGGCACTTCAAACCGGCACTAGGAATCAGACTGAGAAACCAGAGTAAGGGTTTCTCCTGCAACCCGATCCCTTGGTGCTGGATGAACGAACGTCTTTCCACATGCTCAGTTCTGAGAGATAAGTGTGTGTGAAAGCCGTCCTTCACCTAGCTTGAAGGGAACACAAAGTTTCTTTTCAGTTGCCAACTCCACTCCATACATTTATATGGGGAGGTACAAGCTCCAACTCGGTTTTACAGTGAAAACGGCAGGCACTTCAAACCGGCACTAGGAAACAGACTGAGAAACCAGAGTAAGGGTTTCTCCTGCAACCCGTTCCCTTGGTGCTGGATGAACGAACGTCTCTCCACATGCTCAGTTCTGAGAGATAAGTGTGTGTGAAAGCCGTCCTTCACCTAGCTTGAAGGGAACACAAAGTTTCTTTTCAGTTGCCAACTCCACTCCATACATATATATGGGGAGGTACAAGCTCCAACTCGGTTTTACAGTGAAAACGGCAGGCACTTCAAACCGGCACTAGGAAACAGACTGAGAAACCAGAGTAAGGGTTTCTCCTGCAACCCGTTCCCTTGGTGCTGGATGAACGAACGTCTCTCCACATGCTCAGTTCTGAGAGATAAGTGTGTGTGAAAGCCGTCCTTCACCTAGCTTGAAGGGAACACAAAGTTTCTTTTCAGTTGCCAACTCCACTCCATACATATATATGGGGAGGTACAAGCTCCAACTCGGTTTTACAGTGAAAACGGCAGGCACTTCAAACCGGCACTAGGAAACAGACTGAGAAACCAGAGTAAGGGTTTCTCCTGCAACCCGTTCCCTTGGTGCTGGATGAACGAACGTCTCTCCACATGCTCAGTTCTGAGAGATAAGTGTGTGTGAAAGCCGTCCTTCACCTAGCTTGAAGGGAACACAAAGTTTCTTTTCAGTTGCCAACTCCACTCCATACATATATATGGGGAGGTCCAAGCTCCAACTCGGTTTTACAGTGAAAACGGCAGGCACTTCAAACCGGCACTAGGAAACAGACTGAGAAACCAGAGTAAGGGTTTCTCCTGCAACCCGTTCCCTTGGTGCTGGATGAACGAACGTCTCTCCACATGCTCAGTTCTGAGAGATAAGTGTGTGTGAAAGCCGTCCTTCACCTAGCTTGAAGGGAACACAAAGTTTCTTTTCAGTTGCCAACTCCACTCCATACATATATATGGGGAGGTACAAGCTCCAACTCGGTTTTACAGTGAAAACGGCAGGCACTTCAAACCGGCACTAGGAATCAGACTGAGAAACCAGAGTAAGGGTTTCTCCTGCAACCCGATCCCTTGGTGCTGGATGAACGAACGTCTCTCCACATGCTCAGTTCTGAGAGATAAGTGTGTGTGAAAGCCGTCCTTCACCTAGCTTGAAGGGAACACAAAGTTTCTTTTCAGTTGCCAACTCCACTCCATACATATATATGGGGAGGTACAAGCTCCAACTCGGTTTTACAGTGAAAACGGCAGGCACTTCAAACCGGCACTAGGAAACAGACTGAGAAACCAGAGTAAGGGTTTCTCCTGCAACCCGTTCCCTTGGTGCTGGATGAACGAACGTCTCTCCACATGCTCAGTTCTGAGAGATAAGTGTGTGTGAAAGCCGTCCTTCACCTAGCTTGAAGGGAACACAAAGTTTCTTTTCAGTTGCCAACTCCACTCCATACATATATATGGGGAGGTACAAGCTCCAACTCGGTTTTACAGTGAAAACGGCAGGCACTTCAAACCGGCACTAGGAATCAGACTGAGAAACCAGAGTAAGGGTTTCTCCTGCAACCCGATCCCTTGGTGCTGGATGAACGAACGTCTCTCCACATGCTCAGTTCTGAGAGATAAGTGTGTGTGAAAGCCGTCCTTCACCTAGCTTGAAGGGAACACAAAGTTTCTTTTCAGTTGCCAACTCCACTCCATACATATATATGGGGAGGTACAAGCTCCAACTCGGTTTTACAGTGAAAACGGCAGGCACTTCAAACCGGCACTAGGAAACAGACTGAGAAACCAGAGTAAGGGTTTCTCCTGCAACCCGTTCCCTTGGTGCTGGATGAACGAACGTCTCTCCACATGCTCAGTTCTGAGAGATAAGTGTGTGTGAAAGCCGTCCTTCACCTAGCTTGAAGGGAACACAAAGTTTCTTTTCAGTTGCCAACTCCACTCCATACATATATATGGGGAGGTACAAGCTCCAACTCGGTTTTACAGTGAAAACGGCAGGCACTTCAAACCGGCACTAGGAATCAGACTGAGAAACCAGAGTAAGGGTTTCTCCTGCAACCCGATCCCTTGGTGCTGGATGAACGAACGTCTCTCCACATGCTCAGTTCTGAGAGATAAGTGTGTGTGAAAGCCGTCCTTCACCTAGCTTGAAGGGAACACAAAGTTTCTTTTCAGTTGCCAACTCCACTCCATACGTATATATGGGAAGGTACAAGCTCCAACTCGGTTTTAAAGTGAAAACGGCAGGCACTTCAAACCGGCACTAGGTAACAGACTGAGAAACCAGAGTAAGGGTTTCTCCTGCAACCCGTTCCCTTGGTGCTGGATGAACGAACGTCTCTCCACATGCTCAGTTCTGAGAGATAAGTGTGTGTGAAAGCCGTCCTTCACCTAGCTTGAAGGGAACACAAAGTTTCTTTTCAGTTGCCAACTCCACTCAATACATATATATGGGGAGGTACAAGCTCCAACTCGGTTTTACAGTGAAAACGGCAGGCACTTCAAACCGGCACTAGGAAACAGACTGAGAAACCAGAGTAAGGGTTTCTCCTGCAACCCGTTCCCTTGGTGCTGGATGAACGAACGTCTCTCCACATGCTCAGTTCTGAGAGATAATTGTGTGTGAAAGCCGTCCTTCACCTAGCTTGAAGGGAACACAAAGTTTCTTTTCAGTTGCCAACTCCACTCCATACATATATATGGGGAGGTACAAGCTCCAACTCGGTTTTACAGTGAAAACGGCAGGCACTTCAAACCGGCACTAGGAAACAGACTGAGAAACCAGAGTAAGGGTTTCTCCTGCAACCCGTTCCCTTGGTGCTGGATGAACGAACGTCTCTCCACATGCTCAGTTCTGAGAGATAAGTGTGTGTGAAAGCCGTCCTTCACCTAGCTTGAAGGGAACACAAAGTTTCTTTTCAGTTGCCAACTCCACTCCATACATATATATGGGGAGGTACAAGCTCCAACTCGGTTTTACAGTGAAAACGGCAGGCACTTCAAACCGGCACTAGGAAACAGACTGAGAAACCAGAGTAAGGGTTTCTCCTGCAACCCGTTCCCTTGGTGCTGGATGAACGAACGTCTCTCCACATGCTCAGTTCTGAGAGATAAGTGTGTGTGAAAGCCGTCCTTCACCTAGCTTGAAGGGAACACAAAGTTTCTTTTCAGTTGCCAACTCCACTCCATACATATATATGGGGAGGTACAAGCTCCAACTCGGTTTTACAGTGAAAACGGCAGGCACTTCAAACCGGCACTAGGAAACAGACTGAGAAAGCAGAGTAAGGGTTTCTCCTGCAACCCGTTCCCTTGGTGCTGGATGAACGAACGTCTCTCCACATGCTCAGTTCTGAGAGATAAGTGTGTGTGAAAGCCGTCCTTCACCTAGCTTGAAGGGAACACAAAGTTTCTTTTCAGTTGCCAACTCCACTCCATACGTATATATGGGGAGGTACAAGCTCCAACTCGGTTTTACAGTGAAAACGGCAGGCACTTCAAACCGGCACTAGGAAACAGACTGAGAAACCAGAGTAAGGGTTTCTCCTGCAACCCGTTCCCTTGGTGCTGGATGAACGAACGTCTCTCCACATGCTCAGTTCTGAGAGATAAGTGTGTGTGAAAGCCGTCCTTCACCTAGCTTGAAGGGAACACAAAGTTTCTTTTCAGTTGCCAACTCCACTCCATACATATATATGGGGAGGTACAAGCTCCAACTCGGTTTTACAGTGAAAACGGCAGGCACTTCAAACCGGCACTAAGAAACAGACAGAGAAACCAGAGTAAGGGTTTCTCCTGCAACCCGTTCCCTTGGTGCTGGATGAACGAACGTCTCTCCACATGCTCAGTTCTGAGAGATAAGTGTGTGTGAAAGCCGTCCTTCACCTAGCTTGAAGGGAACACAAAGTTTCTTTTCAGTTGCCAACTCCACTCCATACGTATATATGGGGAGGTCCAAGCTCCAACTCGGTTTTACAGTGAAAACGGCAGGCACTTCAAACCGGCACTAGGAAACAGACTGAGAAACCAGAGTAAGGGTTTCTCCTGCAACCCGTTCCCTTGGTGCTGGATGAACGAACGTCTCTCCACATGCTCAGTTCTGAGAGATAAGTGTGTGTGAAAGCCGTCCTTCACCTAGCTTGAAGGGAACACAAAGTTTCTTTTCAGTTGCCAACTCCACTCCATACATATATATGGGGAGGTACAAGCTCCAACTCGGTTTTACAGTGAAAACGGCAGGCACTTCAAACCGGCACTAGGAAACAGACTGAGAAACCAGAGTAAGGGTTTCTCCTGCAACCCGTTCCCTTGGTGCTGGATGAACGAACGTCTCTCCACATGCTCAGTTCTGAGAGATAAGTGTGTGTGAAAGCCGTCCTTCACCTAGCTTGAAGGGAACACAAAGTTTCTTTTCAGTTGCCAACTCCACTCCATACATATATATGGGGAGGTACAAGCTCCAACTCGGTTTTACAGTGAAAACGGCAGGCACTTCAAACCGGCACTAGGAAACAGACTGAGAAACCAGAGTAAGGGTTTCTCCTGCAACCCGTTCCCTTGGTGCTGGATGAAGGAACGTCTCTCCACATGCTCAGTTCTGAGAGATAAGTGTGTGTGAAAGCCGTCCTTCACCTAGCTTGAAGGGAACACAAAGTTTCTTTTCAGTTGCCAACTCCACTCCATACGTATATATGGGGAGGTACAAGCTCCAACTCGGTTTTACAGTGAAAACGGCAGGCACTTCAAACCGGCACTAGGAAACAGACTGAGAAACCAGAGTAAGGGTTTCTCCTGCAACCCGTTCCCTTGGTGCTGGATGAACGAACGTCTCTCCACATGCTCAGTTCTGAGAGATAAGTGTGTGTGAAAGCCGTCCTTCACCTAGCTTGAAGGGAACACAAAGTTTCTTTTCAGTTGCCAACTCCACTCCATACATATATATGGGGAGGTACAAGCTCCAACTCGGTTTTACAGTGAAAACGGCAGGCACTTCAAACCGGCACTAGGAAACAGACTGAGAAACCAGAGTAAGGGTTTCTCCTGCAACCCGTTCCCTTGGTGCTGGATGAACGAACGTCTCTCCACATGCTCAGCTCTGAGAGATAAGTGTGTGTGAAAGCCGTCCTTCACCTAGCTTGAAGGGAACACAAAGTTTCTTTTCAGTTGCCAACTCCACTCCATACATATATATGGGGAGGTACAAGCTCCAACTCGGTTTTACAGTGAAAACGGCAGGCACTTCAAACCGGCACTAAGAAACAGACAGAGAAACCAGAGTAAGGGTTTCTCCTGCAACCCGTTCCCTTGGTGCTGGATGAACGAACGTCTCTCCACATGCTCAGTTCTGAGAGATAAGTGTGTGTGAAAGCCGTCCTTCACCTAGCTTGAAGGGAACACAAAGTTTCTTTTCAGTTGCCAACTCCACTCCATACGTATATATGGGGAGTTCCAAGCTCCAATTCGGTTTTACAGTGAAAACGGCAGGCACTTCAAACCGGCACTAGGAAACAGACTGAGAAACCAGAGTAAGGGTTTCTCCTGCAACCCGTTCCCTTGGTGCTGGATGAACGAACGTCTCTCCACATGCTCAGTTCTGAGAGATAAGTGTGTGTGAAAGCCGTCCTTCACCTAGCTTGAAGGGAACACAAAGTTTCTTTTCAGTTGCCAACTCCACTCCATACATATATATGGGGAGGTACAAGCTCCAACTCGGTTTTACAGTGAAAACGGCAGGCACTTCAAACCGGCACTAGGAAACAGACTGAGAAACCAGAGTAAGGGTTTCTCCTGCAACCCGTTCCCTTGGTGCTGGATGAACGAACGTCTCTCCACATGCTCAGTTCTGAGAGATAAGTGTGTGTGAAAGCCGTCCTTCACCTAGCTTGAAGGGAACACAAAGTTTCTTTTCAGTTGCCAACTCCACTCCATACATATATATGGGGAGGTACAAGCTCCAACTCGGTTTTACAGTGAAAACGGCAGGCACTTCAAACCGGCACTAAGAAACAGACAGAGAAACCAGAGTAAGGGTTTCTCCTGCAACCCGTTCCCTTGGTGCTGGATGAACGAACGTCTCTCCACATGCTCAGTTCTGAGAGATAAGTGTGTGTGAAAGCCGTCCTTCACCTAGCTTGAAGGGAACACAAAGTTTCTTTTCAGTTGCCAACTCCACTCCATACGTATATATGGGGAGGTCCAAGCTCCAACTCGGTTTTACAGTGAAAACGGCAGGCACTTCAAACCGGCACTAGGAAACAGACTGAGAAACCAGAGTAAGGGTTTCTCCTGCAACCCGTTCCCTTGGTGCTGGATGAACGAACGTCTCTCCACATGCTCAGTTCTGAGAGATAAGTGTGTGTGAAAGCCGTCCTTCACCTAGCTTGAAGGGAACACAAAGTTTCTTTTCAGTTGCCAACTCCACTCCATACATATATATGGGGAGGTACAAGCTCCAACTCGGTTTTACAGTGAAAACGGCAGGCACTTCAAACCGGCACTAGGAAACAGACTGAGAAACCAGAGTAAGGGTTTCTCCTGCAACCCGTTCCCTTGGTGCTGGATGAACGAACGTCTCTCCACATGCTCAGTTCTGAGAGATAAGTGTGTGTGAAAGCCGTCCTTCACCTAGCTTGAAGGGAACACAAAGTTTCTTTTCAGTTGCCAACTCCACTCCATACATATATATGGGGAGGTACAAGCTCCAACTCGGTTTTACAGTGAAAACGGCAGGCACTTCAAACCGGCACTAGGAAACAGACTGAGAAACCAGAGTAAGGGTTTCTCCTGCAACCCGTTCCCTTGGTGCTGGATGAACGAACGTCTCTCCACATGCTCAGTTCTGAGAGATAAGTGTGTGTGAAAGCCGTCCTTCACCTAGCTTGAAGGGAACACAAAGTTTCTTTTCAGTTGCCAACTCCACTCCATACGTATATATGGGGAGGTCCAAGCTCCAACTCGGTTTTACAGTGAAAACGGCAGGCACTTCAAACCGGCACTAGGAAACAGACAGAGAAACCAGAGTAAGGGTTTCTCCTGCAACCCGTTCCCTTGGTGCTGGATGAACGAACGTCTCTCCACATGCTCAGTTCTGAGAGATAAGTGTGTGTGAAAGCCGTCCTTCACCTAGCTTGAAGGGAACACAAAGTTTCTTTTCAGTTGCCAGCTCCACTCCATACATATATATGGGGAGGTACAAGCTCCAACTCGGTTTTACAGTGAAAACGGCAGGCACTTCAAACCGGCACTAGGAAACAGACTGAGAAACCAGAGTAAGGGTTTCTCCTGCAACCCGTTCCCTTGGTGCTGGATGAACGAACGTCTCTCCACATGCTCAGTTCTGAGAGATAAGTGTGTGTGAAAGCCGTCCTTCACCTAGCTTGAAGGGAACACAAAGTTTCTTTTCAGTTGCCAACTCCACTCCATACGTATATATGGGGAGGTACAAGCTCCAACTCGGTTTTACAGTGAAAACGGCAGGCACTTCAAACCGGCACTAGGAAACAGACTGAGAAAGCAGAGTAAGGGTTTCTCCTGCAACCCGTTCCCTTGGTGCTGGATGAACGAACGTCTCTCCACATGCTCAGTTCTGAGAGATAAGTGTGTGTGAAAGCCGTCCTTCACCTAGCTTGAAGGGAACACAAAGTTTCTTTTCAGTTGCCAACTCCACTCCATACATATATATGGGGAGGTACAAGCTCCAACTCGGTTTTACAGTGAAAACGGCAGGCACTTCAAACCGGCACTAGGAAACAGACTGAGAAACCAGAGTAAGGGTTTCTCCTGCAACCCGTTCCCTTGGTGCTGGATGAACGAACGTCTCTCCACATGCTCAGTTCTGAGAGATAAGTGTGTGTGAAAGCCGTCCTTCACCTAGCTTGAAGGGAACACAAAGTTTCTTTTCAGTTGCCAACTCCACTCCATACATATATATGGGGAGGTCCAAGCTCCAACTCGGTTTTACAGTGAAAACGGCAGGCACTTCAAACCGGCACTAGGAAACAGACTGAGAAACCAGAGTAAGGGTTTCTCCTGCAACCCGTTCCCTTGGTGCTGGATGAACGAACGTCTCTCCACATGCTCAGTTCTGAGAGATAAGTGTGTGTGAAAGCCGTCCTTCACCTAGCTTGAAGGGAACACAAAGTTTCTTTTCAGTTGCCAACTCCACTCCATACGTATATATGGGGAGGTCCAAGCTCCAACTCGGTTTTACAGTGAAAACGGCAGGCACTTCAAACCGGCACTAGGAAACAGACAGAGAAACCAGAGTAAGGGTTTCTCCTGCAACCCGTTCCCTTGGTGCTGGATGAACGAACGTCTCTCCACATGCTCAGTTCTGAGAGATAAGTGTGTGTGAAAGCCGTCCTTCACCTAGCTTGAAGGGAACACAAAGTTTCTTTTCAGTTGCCAACTCCACTCCATACATATATATGGGGAGGTACAAGCTCCAACTCGGTTTTACAGTGAAAACGGCAGGCACTTCAAACCGGCACTAGGAAACAGACTGAGAAACCAGAGTAAGGGTTTCTCCTGCAACCCGTTCCCTTGGTGCTGGATGAACGAACGTCTCTCCACATGCTCAGTTCTGAGAGATAAGTGTGTGTGAAAGCCGTCCTTCACCTAGCTTGAAGGGAACACAAAGTTTCTTTTCAGTTGCCAACTCCACTCCATACATATATATGGGGAGGTACAAGCTCCAACTCGGTTTTACAGTGAAAACGGCAGGCACTTCAAACCGGCACTAGGAAACAGACTGAGAAACCAGAGTAAGGGTTTCTCCTGCAACCCGTTCCCTTGGTGCTGGATGAACGAACGTCTCTCCACATGCTCAGTTCTGAGAGATAAGTGTGTGTGAAAGCCGTCCTTCACCTAGCTTGAAGGGAACACAAAGTTTCTTTTCAGTTGCCAACTCCACTCCATACATATATATGGGGAGGTACAAGCTCCAACTCGGTTTTACAGTGAAAACGGCAGGCACTTCAAACCGGCACTAGGAAACAGACTGAGAAACCAGAGTAAGGGTTTCTCC
Source organism: Vicugna pacos (assembly GCF_048564905.1). Lineage (NCBI taxonomy): Eukaryota > Metazoa > Chordata > Mammalia > Artiodactyla > Camelidae > Vicugna > Vicugna pacos. The sequence goes on from NW_027328795.1 coordinate 999,951, forward strand.
TGCAACCCGTTCCCTTGGTGCTGGATGAACGAACGTCTCTCCACATGCTCAGTTCTGAGAGATAAGTGTGTGTGAAAGCCGTCCTTCACCTAGCTTGAAGGGAACACAAAGTTTCTTTTCAGTTGCCAACTCCACTCCATACATATATATGGGGAGGTCCAAGCTCCAACTCGGTTTTACAGTGAAAACGGCAGGCACTTCAAACCGGCACTAGGAAACAGACTGAGAAACCAGAGTAAGGGTTTCTCCTGCAACCCGTTCCCTTGGTGCTGGATGAACGAACGTCTCTCCACATGCTCAGTTCTGAGAGATAAGTGTGTGTGAAAGCCGTCCTTCACCTAGCTTGAAGGGAACACAAAGTTTCTTTTCAGTTGCCAACTCCACTCCATACATATATATGGGGAGGTACAAGCTCCAACTCGGTTTTACAGTGAAAACGGCAGGCACTTCAAACCGGCACTAGGAAACAGACTGAGAAACCAGAGTAAGGGTTTCTCCTGCAACCCGTTCCCTTGGTGCTGGATGAACGAACGTCTCTCCACATGCTCAGTTCTGAGAGATAAGTGTGTGTGAAAGCCGTCCTTCACCTAGCTTGAAGGGAACACAAAGTTTCTTTTCAGTTGCCAACTCCACTCCATACGTATATATGGGGAGGTACAAGCTCCAACTCGGTTTTACAGTGAAAACGGCAGGCACTTCAAACCGGCACTAGGAAACAGACTGAGAAACCAGAGTAAGGGTTTCTCCTGCAACCCGTTCCCTTGGTGCTGGATGAACGAACGTCTCTCCACATGCTCAGTTCTGAGAGATAAGTGTGTGTGAAAGCCGTCCTTCACCTAGCTTGAAGGGAACACAAAGTTTCTTTTCAGTTGCCAACTCCACTCCATACGTATATATGGGGAGGTACAAGCTCCAACTCGGTTTTACAGTGAAAACGGCAGGCACTTCAAACCGGCACTAGGAAACAGACTGAGAAAGCAGAGTAAGGGTTTCTCCTGCAACCCGTTCCCTTGGTGCTGGATGAACGAACGTCTCTCCACATGCTCAGTTCTGAGAGATAAGTGTGTGTGAAAGCCGTCCTTCACCTAGCTTGAAGGGAACACAAAGTTTCTTTTCAGTTGCCAACTCCACTCCATACATATATATGGGGAGGTACAAGCTCCAACTCGGTTTTACAGTGAAAACGGCAGGCACTTCAAACCGGCACTAGGAAACAGACTGAGAAACCAGAGTAAGGGTTTCTCCTGCAACCCGTTCCCTTGGTGCTGGATGAACGAACGTCTCTCCACATGCTCAGTTCTGAGAGATAAGTGTGTGTGAAAGCCGTCCTTCACCTAGCTTGAAGGGAACACAAAGTTTCTTTTCAGTTGCCAACTCCACTCCATACATATATATGGGGAGGTACAAGCTCCAACTCGGTTTTACAGTGAAAACGGCAGGCACTTCAAACCGGCACTAGGAAACAGACTGAGAAACCAGAGTAAGGGTTTCTCCTGCAACCCGTTCCCTTGGTGCTGGATGAACGAACGTCTCTCCACATGCTCAGTTCTGAGAGATAAGTGTGTGTGAAAGCCGTCCTTCACCTAGCTTGAAGGGAACACAAAGTTTCTTTTCAGTTGCCAACTCCACTCCATACATATATATGGGGAGGTACAAGCTCCAACTCGGTTTTACAGTGAAAACGGCAGGCACTTCAAACCGGCACTAGGAAACAGACTGAGAAACCAGAGTAAGGGTTTCTCCTGCAACCCGTTCCCTTGGTGCTGGATGAACGAACGTCTCTCCACATGCTCAGTTCTGAGAGATAAGTGTGTGTGAAAGCCGTCCTTCACCTAGCTTGAAGGGAACACAAAGTTTCTTTTCAGTTGCCAACTCCACTCCATACATATATATGGGGAGGTACAAGCTCCAACTCGGTTTTACAGTGAAAACGGCAGGCACTTCAAACCGGCACTAGGAAACAGACTGAGAAACCAGAGTAAGGGTTTCTCCTGCAACCCGTTCCCTTGGTGCTGGATGAACGAACGTCTCTCCACATGCTCAGTTCTGAGAGATAAGTGTGTGTGAAAGCCGTCCTTCACCTAGCTTGAAGGGAACACAAAGTTTCTTTTCAGTTGCCAACTCCACTCCATACATATATATGGGGAGGTCCAAGCTCCAACTCGGTTTTACAGTGAAAACGGCAGGCACTTCAAACCGGCACTAGGAAACAGACTGAGAAACCAGAGTAAGGGTTTCTCCTGCAACCCGTTCCCTTGGTGCTGGATGAACGAACGTCTCTCCACATGCTCAGTTCTGAGAGATAAGTGTGTGTGAAAGCCGTCCTTCACCTAGCTTGAAGGGAACACAAAGTTTCTTTTCAGTTGCCAACTCCACTCCATACATATATATGGGGAGGTACAAGCTCCAACTCGGTTTTACAGTGAAAACGGCAGGCACTTCAAACCGGCACTAGGAAACAGACTGAGAAACCAGAGTAAGGGTTTCTCCTGCAACCCGTTCCCTTGGTGCTGGATGAACGAACGTCTCTCCACATGCTCAGTTCTGAGAGATAAGTGTGTGTGAAAGCCGTCCTTCACCTAGCTTGAAGGGAACACAAAGTTTCTTTTCAGTTGCCAACTCCACTCCATACATATATATGGGGAGGTCCAAGCTCCAACTCGGTTTTACAGTGAAAACGGCAGGCACTTCAAACCGGCACTAGGAAACAGACTGAGAAACCAGAGTAAGGGTTTCTCCTGCAACCCGTTCCCTTGGTGCTGGATGAACGAACGTCTCTCCACATGCTCAGTTCTGAGAGATAAGTGTGTGTGAAAGCCGTCCTTCACCTAGCTTGAAGGGAACACAAAGTTTCTTTTCAGTTGCCAACTCCACTCCATACGTATATATGGGGAGGTACAAGCTCCAACTCGGTTTTACAGTGAAAACGGCAGGCACTTCAAACCGGCACTAGGAAACAGACTGAGAAAGCAGAGTAAGGGTTTCTCCTGCAACCCGTTCCCTTGGTGCTGGATGAACGAACGTCTCTCCACATGCTCAGTTCTGAGAGATAAGTGTGTGTGAAAGCCGTCCTTCACCTAGCTTGAAGGGAACACAAAGTTTCTTTTCAGTTGCCAACTCCACTCCATACATATATATGGGGAGGTACAAGCTCCAACTCGGTTTTACAGTGAAAACGGCAGGCACTTCAAACCGGCACTAGGAAACAGACTGAGAAACCAGAGTAAGGGTTTCTCCTGCAACCCGTTCCCTTGGTGCTGGATGAACGAACGTCTCTCCACATGCTCAGTTCTGAGAGATAAGTGTGTGTGAAAGCCGTCCTTCACCTAGCTTGAAGGGAACACAAAGTTTCTTTTCAGTTGCCAACTCCACTCCATACATATATATGGGGAGGTCCAAGCTCCAACTCGGTTTTACAGTGAAAACGGCAGGCACTTCAAACCGGCACTAGGAAACAGACTGAGAAACCAGAGTAAGGGTTTCTCCTGCAACCCGTTCCCTTGGTGCTGGATGAACGAACGTCTCTCCACATGCTCAGTTCTGAGAGATAAGTGTGTGTGAAAGCCGTCCTTCACCTAGCTTGAAGGGAACACAAAGTTTCTTTTCAGTTGCCAACTCCACTCCATACATATATATGGGGAGGTACAAGCTCCAACTCGGTTTTACAGTGAAAACGGCAGGCACTTCAAACCGGCACTAGGAAACAGACTGAGAAACCAGAGTAAGGGTTTCTCCTGCAACCCGTTCCCTTGGTGCTGGATGAACGAACGTCTCTCCACATGCTCAGTTCTGAGAGATAAGTGTGTGTGAAAGCCGTCCTTCACCTAGCTTGAAGGGAACACAAAGTTTCTTTTCAGTTGCCAACTCCACTCCATACATATATATGGGGAGGTACAAGCTCCAACTCGGTTTTACAGTGAAAACGGCAGGCACTTCAAACCGGCACTAGGAAACAGACTGAGAAACCAGAGTAAGGGTTTCTCCTGCAACCCGTTCCCTTGGTGCTGGATGAACGAACGTCTCTCCACATGCTCAGTTCTGAGAGATAAGTGTGTGTGAAAGCCGTCCTTCACCTAGCTTGAAGGGAACACAAAGTTTCTTTTCAGTTGCCAACTCCACTCCATACATATATATGGGGAGGTACAAGCTCCAACTCGGTTTTACAGTGAAAACGGCAGGCACTTCAAACCGGCACTAGGAAACAGACTGAGAAACCAGAGTAAGGGTTTCTCCTGCAACCCGTTCCCTTGGTGCTGGATGAACGAACGTCTCTCCACATGCTCAGTTCTGAGAGATAAGTGTGTGTGAAAGCCGTCCTTCACCTAGCTTGAAGGGAACACAAAGTTTCTTTTCAGTTGCCAACTCCACTCCATACATATATATGGGGAGGTCCAAGCTCCAACTCGGTTTTACAGTGAAAACGGCAGGCACTTCAAACCGGCACTAGGAAACAGACTGAGAAACCAGAGTAAGGGTTTCTCCTGCAACCCGTTCCCTTGGTGCTGGATGAACGAACGTCTCTCCACATGCTCAGTTCTGAGAGATAAGTGTGTGTGAAAGCCGTCCTTCACCTAGCTTGAAGGGAACACAAAGTTTCTTTTCAGTTGCCAACTCCACTCCATACATATATATGGGGAGGTCCAAGCTCCAACTCGGTTTTACAGTGAAAACGGCAGGCACTTCAAACCGGCACTAGGAAACAGACTGAGAAACCAGAGTAAGGGTTTCTCCTGCAACCCGTTCCCTTGGTGCTGGATGAACGAACGTCTCTCCACATGCTCAGTTCTGAGAGATAAGTGTGTGTGAAAGCCGTCCTTCACCTAGCTTGAAGGGAACACAAAGTTTCTTTTCAGTTGCCAACTCCACTCCATACATATATATGGGGAGGTCCAAGCACCAACTCGGTTTTACAGTGAAAACGGCAGGCACTTCAAACCGGCACTAGGAAACAGACTGAGAAACCAGAGTAAGGGTTTCTCCTGCAACCCGTTCCCTTGGTGCTGGATGAACGAACGTCTCTCCACATGCTCAGTTCTGAGAGATAAGTGTGTGTGAAAGCCGTCCTTCACCTAGCTTGAAGGGAACACAAAGTTTCTTTTCAGTTGCCAACTCCACTCCATACGTATATATGGGGAGGTACAAGCTCCAACTCGGTTTTACAGTGAAAACGGCAGGCACTTCAAACCGGCACTAGGAAACAGACTGAGAAAGCAGAGTAAGGGTTTCTCCTGCAACCCGTTCCCTTGGTGCTGGATGAACGAACGTCTCTCCACATGCTCAGTTCTGAGAGATAAGTGTGTGTGAAAGCCGTCCTTCACCTAGCTTGAAGGGAACACAAAGTTTCTTTTCAGTTGCCAACTCCACTCCATACATATATATGGGGAGGTACAAGCTCCAACTCGGTTTTACAGTGAAAACGGCAGGCACTTCAAACCGGCACTAGGAAACAGACTGAGAAACCAGAGTAAGGGTTTCTCCTGCAACCCGTTCCCTTGGTGCTGGATGAACGAACGTCTCTCCACATGCTCAGTTCTGAGAGATAAGTGTGTGTGAAAGCCGTCCTTCACCTAGCTTGAAGGGAACACAAAGTTTCTTTTCAGTTGCCAACTCCACTCCATACATATATATGGGGAGGTCCAAGCTCCAACTCGGTTTTACAGTGAAAACGGCAGGCACTTCAAACCGGCACTAGGAAACAGACTGAGAAACCAGAGTAAGGGTTTCTCCTGCAACCCGTTCCCTTGGTGCTGGATGAACGAACGTCTCTCCACATGCTCAGTTCTGAGAGATAAGTGTGTGTGAAAGCCGTCCTTCACCTAGCTTGAAGGGAACACAAAGTTTCTTTTCAGTTGCCAACTCCACTCCATACATATATATGGGGAGGTACAAGCTCCAACTCGGTTTTACAGTGAAAACGGCAGGCACTTCAAACCGGCACTAGGAAACAGACTGAGAAACCAGAGTAAGGGTTTCTCCTGCAACCCGTTCCCTTGGTGCTGGATGAACGAACGTCTCTCCACATGCTCAGTTCTGAGAGATAAGTGTGTGTGAAAGCCGTCCTTCACCTAGCTTGAAGGGAACACAAAGTTTCTTTTCAGTTGCCAACTCCACTCCATACATATATATGGGGAGGTACAAGCTCCAACTCGGTTTTACAGTGAAAACGGCAGGCACTTCAAACCGGCACTAGGAAACAGACTGAGAAACCAGAGTAAGGGTTTCTCCTGCAACCCGTTCCCTTGGTGCTGGATGAACGAACGTCTCTCCACATGCTCAGTTCTGAGAGATAAGTGTGTGTGAAAGCCGTCCTTCACCTAGCTTGAAGGGAACACAAAGTTTCTTTTCAGTTGCCAACTCCACTCCATACATATATATGGGGAGGTACAAGCTCCAACTCGGTTTTACAGTGAAAACGGCAGGCACTTCAAACCGGCACTAGGAAACAGACTGAGAAACCAGAGTAAGGGTTTCTCCTGCAACCCGTTCCCTTGGTGCTGGATGAACGAACGTCTCTCCACATGCTCAGTTCTGAGAGATAAGTGTGTGTGAAAGCCGTCCTTCACCTAGCTTGAAGGGAACACAAAGTTTCTTTTCAGTTGCCAACTCCACTCCATACATATATATGGGGAGGTACAAGCTCCAACTCGGTTTTACAGTGAAAACGGCAGGCACTTCAAACCGGCACTAGGAAACAGACTGAGAAACCAGAGTAAGGGTTTCTCCTGCAACCCGTTCCCTTGGTGCTGGATGAACGAACGTCTCTCCACATGCTCAGTTCTGAGAGATAAGTGTGTGTGAAAGCCGTCCTTCACCTAGCTTGAAGGGAACACAAAGTTTCTTTTCAGTTGCCAACTCCACTCCATACATATATATGGGGAGGTCCAAGCTCCAACTCGGTTTTACAGTGAAAACGGCAGGCACTTCAAACCGGCACTAGGAAACAGACTGAGAAAGCAGAGTAAGGGTTTCTCCTGCAACCCGTTCCCTTGGTGCTGGATGAACGAACGTCTCTCCACATGCTCAGTTCTGAGAGATAAGTGTGTGTGAAAGCCGTCCTTCACCTAGCTTGAAGGGAACACAAAGTTTCTTTTCAGTTGCCAACTCCACTCCATACATATATATGGGGAGGTACAAGCTCCAACTCGGTTTTACAGTGAAAACGGCAGGCACTTCAAACCGGCACTAGGAAACAGACTGAGAAACCAGAGTAAGGGTTTCTCCTGCAACCCGTTCCCTTGGTGCTGGATGAACGAACGTCTCTCCACATGCTCAGTTCTGAGAGATAAGTGTGTGTGAAAGCCGTCCTTCACCTAGCTTGAAGGGAACACAAAGTTTCTTTTCAGTTGCCAACTCCACTCCATACATATATATGGGGAGGTACAAGCTCCAACTCGGTTTTACAGTGAAAACGGCAGGCACTTCAAACCGGCACTAGGAAACAGACAGAGAAACCAGAGTAATGGTTACTCCTGCAACCCGTTCCCTTGGTGCTGGATGAACGAAAGTCTCTCCACATGCTCAGTTCTGAGAGATAAGTGTGTGTGAAAGCCGTCCTTCACCTAGCTTGTAGGGAACACAAAGTTTCTTTTCAGTTGCCAACTCCACTCCATACATATATATGGGGAGGTACAAGCTCCAACTCGGTTTTACAGTGAAAACGCAGGCACTTCAAACCGGCACTAGGAAACAGACTGAGAAACCAGAGTAAGGGTTTCTCCTGCAACCCGTTCCCTTGGTGATGGATGAACGAACGTCTCTCCACATGCTCAGTTCTGAGAGATAAGTGTGTGTGAAAGCCGTCCTTCACCTAGCTTGAAGGGAACACAAAGTTTCTTTTCAGTTGCCAACTCCACTCCATACATATATATGGGGAGGTCCAAGCTCCAACTCGGTTTTACAGTGAAAACGGCAGGCACTTCAAACCGGCACTAGGAAACAGACTGAGAAACCAGAGTAAGGGTTTCTCCTGCAACCCGTTCCCTTGGTGCTGGATGAACGAACGTCTCTCCACATGCTCAGTTCTGAGAGATAAGTGTGTGTGAAAGCCGTCCTTCACCTAGCTTGAAGGGAACACAAAGTTTCTTTTCAGTTGCCAACTCCACTCCATACATATATATGGGGAGGTACAAGCTCCAACTCGGTTTTACAGTGAAAACGGCAGGCACTTCAAACCGGCACTAGGAAACAGACTGAGAAACCAGAGTAAGGGTTTCTCCTGCAACCCGTTCCCTTGGTGCTGGATGAACGAACGTCTCTCCACATGCTCAGTTCTGAGAGATAAGTGTGTGTGAAAGCCGTCCTTCACCTAGCTTGAAGGGAACACAAAGTTTCTTTTCAGTTGCCAACTCCACTCCATACGTATATATGGGGAGGTACAAGCTCCAACTCGGTTTTACAGTGAAAACGGCAGGCACTTCAAACCGGCACTAGGAAACAGACTGAGAAAGCAGAGTAAGGGTTTCTCCTGCAACCCGTTCCCTTGGTGCTGGATGAACGAACGTCTCTCCACATGCTCAGTTCTGAGAGATAAGTGTGTGTGAAAGCCGTCCTTCACCTAGCTTGAAGGGAACACAAAGTTTCTTTTCAGTTGCCAACTCCACTCCATACATATATATGGGGAGGTACAAGCTCCAACTCGGTTTTACAGTGAAAACGGCAGGCACTTCAAACCGGCACTAGGAAACAGACTGAGAAAGCAGAGTAAGGGTTTCTCCTGCAACCCGTTCCCTTGGTGCTGGATGAACGAACGTCTCTCCACATGCTCAGTTCTGAGAGATAAGTGTGTGTGAAAGCCGTCCTTCACCTAGCTTGAAGGGAACACAAAGTTTCTTTTCAGTTGCCAACTCCACTCCATACATATATATGGGGAGGTACAAGCTCCAACTCGGTTTTACAGTGAAAACGGCAGGCACTTCAAACCGGCACTAGGAAACAGACTGAGAAACCAGAGTAAGGGTTTCTCCTGCAACCCGTTCCCTTGGTGCTGGATGAACGAACGTCTCTCCACATGCTCAGTTCTGAGAGATAAGTGTGTGTGAAAGCCGTCCTTCACCTAGCTTGAAGGGAACACAAAGTTTCTTTTCAGTTGCCAACTCCACTCCATACATATATATGGGGAGGTACAAGCTCCAACTCGGTTTTACAGTGAAAACGGCAGGCACTTCAAACCGGCACTAGGAAACAGACTGAGAAACCAGAGTAAGGGTTTCTCCTGCAACCCGTTCCCTTGGTGCTGGATGAACGAACGTCTCTCCACATGCTCAGTTCTGAGAGATAAGTGTGTGTGAAAGCCGTCCTTCACCTAGCTTGAAGGGAACACAAAGTTTCTTTTCAGTTGCCAACTCCACTCCATACATATATATGGGGAGGTACAAGCTCCAACTCGGTTTTACAGTGAAAACGGCAGGCACTTCAAACCGGCACTAGGAAACAGACTGAGAAACCAGAGTAAGGGTTTCTCCTGCAACCCGTTCCCTTGGTGCTGGATGAACGAACGTCTCTCCACATGCTCAGTTCTGAGAGATAAGTGTGTGTGAAAGCCGTCCTTCACCTAGCTTGAAGGGAACACAAAGTTTCTTTTCAGTTGCCAACTCCACTCCATACATATATATGGGGAGGTCCAAGCTCCAACTCGGTTTTACAGTGAAAACGGCAGGCACTTCAAACCGGCACTAGGAAACAGACTGAGAAACCAGAGTAAGGGTTTCTCCTGCAACCCGTTCCCTTGGTGCTGGATGAACGAACGTCTCTCCACATGCTCAGTTCTGAGAGATAAGTGTGTGTGAAAGCCGTCCTTCACCTAGCTTGAAGGGAACACAAAGTTTCTTTTCAGTTGCCAACTCCACTCCATACATATATATGGGGAGGTACAAGCTCCAACTCGGTTTTACAGTGAAAACGGCAGGCACTTCAAACCGGCACTAGGAAACAGACTGAGAAACCAGAGTAAGGGTTTCTCCTGCAACCCGTTCCCTTGGTGCTGGATGAACGAACGTCTCTCCACATGCTCAGTTCTGAGAGATAAGTGTGTGTGAAAGCCGTCCTTCACCTAGCTTGAAGGGAACACAAAGTTTCTTTTCAGTTGCCAACTCCACTCCATACATATATATGGGGAGGTACAAGCTCCAACTCGGTTTTACAGTGAAAACGGCAGGCACTTCAAACCGGCACTAGGAAACAGACTGAGAAACCAGAGTAAGGGTTTCTCCTGCAACCCGTTCCCTTGGTGCTGGATGAACGAACGTCTCTCCACATGCTCAGTTCTGAGAGATAAGTGTGTGTGAAAGCCGTCCTTCACCTAGCTTGAAGGGAACACAAAGTTTCTTTTCAGTTGCCAACTCCACTCCATACGTATATATGGGGAGGTACAAGCTCCAACTCGGTTTTACAGTGAAAACGGCAGGCACTTCAAACCGGCACTAGGAAACAGACTGAGAAAGCAGAGTAAGGGTTTCTCCTGCAACCCGTTCCCTTGGTGCTGGATGAACGAACGTCTCTCCACATGCTCAGTTCTGAGAGATAAGTGTGTGTGAAAGCCGTCCTTCACCTAGCTTGAAGGGAACACAAAGTTTCTTTTCAGTTGCCAACTCCACTCCATACATATATATGGGGAGGTCCAAGCTCCAACTCGGTTTTACAGTGAAAACGGCAGGCACTTCAAACCGGCACTAGGAAACAGACTGAGAAACCAGAGTAAGGGTTTCTCCTGCAACCCGTTCCCTTGGTGCTGGATGAACGAACGTCTCTCCACATGCTCAGTTCTGAGAGATAAGTGTGTGTGAAAGCCGTCCTTCACCTAGCTTGAAGGGAACACAAAGTTTCTTTTCAGTTGCCAACTCCACTCCATACATATATATGGGGAGGTACAAGCTCCAACTCGGTTTTACAGTGAAAACGGCAGGCACTTCAAACCGGCACTAGGAAACAGACTGAGAAACCAGAGTAAGGGTTTCTCCTGCAACCCGTTCCCTTGGTGCTGGATGAACGAACGTCTCTCCACATGCTCAGTTCTGAGAGATAAGTGTGTGTGAAAGCCGTCCTTCACCTAGCTTGAAGGGAACACAAAGTTTCTTTTCAGTTGCCAACTCCACTCCATACATATATATGGGGAGGTACAAGCTCCAACTCGGTTTTACAGTGAAAACGGCAGGCACTTCAAACCGGCACTAGGAAACAGACTGAGAAAGCAGAGTAAGGGTTTCTCCTGCAACCCGATCCCTTGGTGCTGGATGAACGAACGTCTCTCCACATGCTCAGTTCTGAGAGATAAGTGTGTGTGAAAGCCGTCCTTCACCTAGCTTGAAGGGAACACAAAGTTTCTTTTCAGTTGCCAACTCCACTCCATACATATATATGGGGAGGTACAAGCTCCAACTCGGTTTTACAGTGAAAACGGCAGGCACTTCAAACCGGCACTAGGAAACAGACTGAGAAACCAGAGTAAGGGTTTCTCCTGCAACCCGTTCCCTTGGTGCTGGATGAACGAACGTCTCTCCACATGCTCAGTTCTGAGAGATAAGTGTGTGTGAAAGCCGTCCTTCACCTAGCTTGAAGGGAACACAAAGTTTCTTTTCAGTTGCCAACTCCACTCCATACATATATATGGGGAGGTCCAAGCTCCAACTCGGTTTTACAGTGAAAACGGCAGGCACTTCAAACCGGCACTAGGAAACAGACTGAGAAACCAGAGTAAGGGTTTCTCCTGCAACCCGTTCCCTTGGTGCTGGATGAACGAACGTCTCTCCACATGCTCAGTTCTGAGAGATAAGTGTGTGTGAAAGCCGTCCTTCACCTAGCTTGAAGGGAACACAAAGTTTCTTTTCAGTTGCCAACTCCACTCCATACATATATATGGGGAGGTACAAGCTCCAACTCGGTTTTACAGTGAAAACGGCAGGCACTTCAAACCGGCACTAGGAAACAGACTGAGAAACCAGAGTAAGGGTTTCTCCTGCAACCCGTTCCCTTGGTGCTGGATGAACGAACGTCTCTCCACATGCTCAGTTCTGAGAGATAAGTGTGTGTGAAAGCCGTCCTTCACCTAGCTTGAAGGGAACACAAAGTTTCTTTTCAGTTGCCAACTCCACTCCATACATATATATGGGGAGGTACAAGCTCCAACTCGGTTTTACAGTGAAAACGGCAGGCACTTCAAACCGGCACTAGGAAACAGACTGAGAAAGCAGAGTAAGGGTTTCTCCTGCAACCCGTTCCCTTGGTGCTGGATGAACGAACGTCTCTCCACATGCTCAGTTCTGAGAGATAAGTGTGTGTGAAAGCCGTCCTTCACCTAGCTTGAAGGGAACACAAAGTTTCTTTTCAGTTGCCAACTCCACTCCATACATATATATGGGGAGGTACAAGCTCCAACTCGGTTTTACAGTGAAAACGGCAGGCACTTCAAACCGGCACTAGGAAACAGACTGAGAAACCAGAGTAAGGGTTTCTCCTGCAACCCGTTCCCTTGGTGCTGGATGAACGAACGTCTCTCCACATGCTCAGTTCTGAGAGATAAGTGTGTGTGAAAGCCGTCCTTCACCTAGCTTGAAGGGAACACAAAGTTTCTTTTCAGTTGCCAACTCCACTCCATACATATATATGGGGAGGTACAAGCTCCAACTCGGTTTTACAGTGAAAACGGCAGGCACTTCAAACCGGCACTAGGAAACAGACAGAGAAACCAGAGTAAGGGTTTCTCCTGCAACCCGTTCCCTTGGTGCTGGATGAACGAAAGTCTCTCCACATGCTCAGTTCTGAGAGATAAGTGTGTGTGAAAGCCGTCCTTCACCTAGCTTGAAGGGAACACAAAGTTTCTTTTCAGTTGCCAACTCCACTCCATACATATATATGGGGAGGTACAAGCTCCAACTCGGTTTTACAGTGAAAACGGCAGGCACTTCAAACCGGCACTAGGAAACAGACTGAGAAACCAGAGTAAGGGTTTCTCCTGCAACCCGTTCCCTTGGTGCTGGATGAACGAACGTCTCTCCACATGCTCAGTTCTGAGAGATAAGTGTGTGTGAAAGCCGTCCTTCACCTAGCTTGAAGGGAACACAAAGTTTCTTTTCAGTTGCCAACTCCACTCCATACATATATATGGGGAGGTACAAGCTCCAACTCGGTTTTACAGTGAAAACGGCAGGCACTTCAAACCGGCACTAGGAAACAGACTGAGAAACCAGAGTAAGGGTTTCTCCTGCAACCCGTTCCCTTGGTGCTGGATGAACGAACGTCTCTCCACATGCTCAGTTCTGAGAGATAAGTGTGTGTGAAAGCCGTCCTTCACCTAGCTTGAAGGGAACACAAAGTTTCTTTTCAGTTGCCAACTCCACTCCATACATATATATGGGGAGGTACAAGCTCCAACTCGGTTTTACAGTGAAAACGGCAGGCACTTCAAACCGGCACTAGGAAACAGACTGAGAAACCAGAGTAAGGGTTTCTCCTGCCACCCGTTCCCTTGGTGCTGGATGAACGAACGTCTCTCCACATGCTCAGTTCTGAGAGATAAGTGTGTGTGAAAGCCGTCCTTCACCTAGCTTGAAGGGAACACAAAGTTTCTTTTCAGTTGCCAACTCCACTCCATACATATATATGGGGAGGTACAAGCTCCAACTCGGTTTTACAGTGAAAACGGCAGGCACTTCAAACCGGCACTAGGAAACAGACTGAGAAACCAGAGTAAGGGTTTCTCCTGCAACCCGTTCCCTTGGTGCTGGATGAACGAACGTCTCTCCACATGCTCAGTTCTGAGAGATAAGTGTGTGTGAAAGCCGTCCTTCACCTAGCTTGAAGGGAACACAAAGTTTCTTTTCAGTTGCCAACTCCACTCCATACATATATATGGGGAGGTACAAGCTCCAACTCGGTTTTACAGTGAAAACGGCAGGCACTTCAAACCGGCACTAGGAAACAGACTGAGAAACCAGAGTAAGGGTTTCTCCTGCAACCCGTTCCCTTGGTGCTGGATGAACGAACGTCTCTCCACATGCTCAGTTCTGAGAGATAAGTGTGTGTGAAAGCCGTCCTTCACCTAGCTTGAAGGGAACACAAAGTTTCTTTTCAGTTGCCAACTCCACTCCATACATATATATGGGGAGGTACAAGCTCCAACTCGGTTTTACAGTGAAAACGGCAGGCACTTCAAACCGGCACTAGGAAACAGACTGAGAAACCAGAGTAAGGGTTTCTCCTGCAACCCGTTCCCTTGGTGCTGGATGAACGAACGTCTCTCCACATGCTCAGTTCTGAGAGATAAGTGTGTGTGAAAGCCGTCCTTCACCTAGCTTGAAGGGAACACAAAGTTTCTTTTCAGTTGCCAACTCCACTCCATACATATATATGGGGAGGTACAAGCTCCAACTCGGTTTTACAGTGAAAACGGCAGGCACTTCAAACCGGCACTAGGAAACAGACTGAGAAACCAGAGTAAGGGTTTCTCCTGCAACCCGTTCCCTTGGTGCTGGATGAACGAACGTCTCTCCACATGCTCAGTTCTGAGAGATAAGTGTGTGTGAAAGCCGTCCTTCACCTAGCTTGAAGGGAACACAAAGTTTCTTTTCAGTTGCCAACTCCACTCCATACATATATATGGGGAGGTACAAGCTCCAACTCGGTTTTACAGTGAAAACGGCAGGCACTTCAAACCGGCACTAGGAAACAGACTGAGAAACCAGAGTAAGGGTTTCTCCTGCAACCCGTTCCCTTGGTGCTGGATGAACGAACGTCTCTCCACATGCTCAGTTCTGAGAGATAAGTGTGTGTGAAAGCCGTCCTTCACCTAGCTTGAAGGGAACACAAAGTTTCTTTTCAGTTGCCAACTCCACTCCATACATATATATGGGGAGGTACAAGCTCCAACTCGGTTTTACAGTGAAAACGGCAGGCACTTCAAACCGGCACTAGGAAACAGACTGAGAAACCAGAGTAAGGGTTTCTCCTGCAACCCGTTCCCTTGGTGCTGGATGAACGAACGTCTCTCCACATGCTCAGTTCTGAGAGATAAGTGTGTGTGAAAGCCGTCCTTCACCTAGCTTGAAGGGAACACAAAGTTTCTTTTCAGTTGCCAACTCCACTCCATACATATATATGGGGAGGTACAAGCTCCAACTCGGTTTTACAGTGAAAACGGCAGGCACTTCAAACCGGCACTAGGAAACAGACTGAGAAACCAGAGTAAGGGTTTCTCCTGCAACCCGTTCCCTTGGTGCTGGATGAACGAACGTCTCTCCACATGCTCAGTTCTGAGAGATAAGTGTGTGTGAAAGCCGTCCTTCACCTAGCTTGAAGGGAACACAAAGTTTCTTTTCAGTTGCCAACTCCACTCCATACATATATATGGGGAGGTCCAAGCTCCAACTCGGTTTTACAGTGAAAACGGCAGGCACTTCAAACCGGCACTAGGAAACAGACTGAGAAACCAGAGTAAGGGTTTCTCCTGCAACCCGTTCCCTTGGTGCTGGATGAACGAACGTCTCTCCACATGCTCAGTTCTGAGAGATAAGTGTGTGTGAAAGCCGTCCTTCACCTAGCTTGAAGGGAACACAAAGTTTCTTTTCAGTTGCCAACTCCACTCCATACATATATATGGGGAGGTACAAGCTCCAACTCGGTTTTACAGTGAAAACGGCAGGCACTTCAAACCGGCACTAGGAAACAGACTGAGAAACCAGAGTAAGGGTTTCTCCTGCAACCCGTTCCCTTGGTGCTGGATGAACGAACGTCTCTCCACATGCTCAGTTCTGAGAGATAAGTGTGTGTGAAAGCCGTCCTTCACCTAGCTTGAAGGGAACACAAAGTTTCTTTTCAGTTGCCAACTCCACTCCATACATATATATGGGGAGGTACAAGCTCCAACTCGGTTTTACAGTGAAAACGGCAGGCACTTCAAACCGGCACTAGGAAACAGACTGAGAAACCAGAGTAAGGGTTTCTCCTGCAACCCGTTCCCTTGGTGCTGGATGAACGAACGTCTCTCCACATGCTCAGTTCTGAGAGATAAGTGTGTGTGAAAGCCGTCCTTCACCTAGCTTGAAGGGAACACAAAGTTTCTTTTCAGTTGCCAACTCCACTCCATACATATATATGGGGAGGTACAAGCTCCAACTCGGTTTTACAGTGAAAACGGCAGGCACTTCAAACCGGCACTAGGAAACAGACTGAGAAACCAGAGTAAGGGTTTCTCCTGCAACCCGTTCCCTTGGTGCTGGATGAACGAACGTCTCTCCACATGCTCAGTTCTGAGAGATAAGTGTGTGTGAAAGCCGTCCTTCACCTAGCTTGAAGGGAACACAAAGTTTCTTTTCAGTTGCCAACTCCACTCCATACATATATATGGGGAGGTACAAGCTCCAACTCGGTTTTACAGTGAAAACGGCAGGCACTTCAAACCGGCACTAGGAAACAGACTGAGAAACCAGAGTAAGGGTTTCTCCTGCAACCCGTTCCCTTGGTGCTGGATGAACGAACGTCTCTCCACATGCTCAGTTCTGAGAGATAAGTGTGTGTGAAAGCCGTCCTTCACCTAGCTTGAAGGGAACACAAAGTTTCTTTTCAGTTGCCAACTCCACTCCATACATATATATGGGGAGGTACAAGCTCCAACTCGGTTTTACAGTGAAAACGGCAGGCACTTCAAACCGGCACTAGGAAACAGACTGAGAAACCAGAGTAAGGGTTTCTCCTGCAACCCGTTCCCTTGGTGCTGGATGAACGAACGTCTCTCCACATGCTCAGTTCTGAGAGATAAGTGTGTGTGAAAGCCGTCCTTCACCTAGCTTGAAGGGAACACAAAGTTTCTTTTCAGTTGCCAACTCCACTCCATACATATATATGGGGAGGTACAAGCTCCAACTCGGTTTTACAGTGAAAACGGCAGGCACTTCAAACCGGCACTAGGAAACAGACTCAGAAACCAGAGTAAGGGTTTCTCCTGCAACCCGTTCCCTTGGTGCTGGATGAACGAACGTCTCTCCACATGCTCAGTTCTGAGAGATAAGTGTGTGTGAAAGCCGTCCTTCACCTAGCTTGAAGGGAACACAAAGTTTCTTTTCAGTTGCCAACTCCACTCCATACATATATATGGGGAGGTACAAGCTCCAACTCGGTTTTACAGTGAAAACGGCAGGCACTTCAAACCGGCACTAGGAAACAGACTGAGAAACCAGAGTAAGGGTTTCTCCTGCAACCCGTTCCCTTGGTGCTGGATGAACGAACGTCTCTCCACATGCTCAGTTCTGAGAGATAAGTGTGTGTGAAAGCCGTCCTTCACCTAGCTTGAAGGGAACACAAAGTTTCTTTTCAGTTGCCAACTCCACTCCATACATATATATGGGGAGGTCCAAGCTCCAACTCGGTTTTACAGTGAAAACGGCAGGCACTTCAAACCGGCACTAGGAAACAGACTGAGAAACCAGAGTAAGGGTTTCTCCTGCAACCCGTTCCCTTGGTGCTGGATGAACGAACGTCTCTCCACATGCTCAGTTCTGAGAGATAAGTGTGTGTGAAAGCCGTCCTTCACCTAGCTTGAAGGGAACACAAAGTTTCTTTTCAGTTGCCAACTCCACTCCATACATATATATGGGGAGGTACAAGCTCCAACTCGGTTTTACAGTGAAAACGGCAGGCACTTCAAACCGGCACTAGGAAACAGACTGAGAAACCAGAGTAAGGGTTTCTCCTGCAACCCGTTCCCTTGGTGCTGGATGAACGAACGTCTCTCCACATGCTCAGTTCTGAGAGATAAGTGTGTGTGAAAGCCGTCCTTCACCTAGCTTGAAGGGAACACAAAGTTTCTTTTCAGTTGCCAACTCCACTCCATACATATATATGGGGAGGTACAAGCTCCAACTCGGTTTTACAGTGAAAACGGCAGGCACTTCAAACCGGCACTAGGAAACAGACTGAGAAACCAGAGTAAGGGTTTCTCCTGCAACCCGTTCCCTTGGTGCTGGATGAACGAACGTCTCTCCACATGCTCAGTTCTGAGAGATAAGTGTGTGTGAAAGCCGTCCTTCACCTAGCTTGAAGGGAACACAAAGTTTCTTTTCAGTTGCCAACTCCACTCCATACATATATATGGGGAGGTACAAGCTCCAACTCGGTTTTACAGTGAAAACGGCAGGCACTTCAAACCGGCACTAGGAAACAGACTGAGAAACCAGAGTAAGGGTTTCTCCTGCAACCCGTTCCCTTGGTGCTGGATGAACGAACGTCTCTCCACATGCTCAGTTCTGAGAGATAAGTGTGTGTGAAAGCCGTCCTTCACCTAGCTTGAAGGGAACACAAAGTTTCTTTTCAGTTGCCAACTCCACTCCATACATATATATGGGGAGGTACAAGCTCCAACTCGGTTTTACAGTGAAAACGGCAGGCACTTCAAACCGGCACTAGGAAACAGACTGAGAAACCAGAGTAAGGGTTTCTCCTGCAACCCGTTCCCTTGGTGCTGGATGAACGAACGTCTCTCCACATGCTCAGTTCTGAGAGATAAGTGTGTGTGAAAGCCGTCCTTCACCTAGCTTGAAGGGAACACAAAGTTTCTTTTCAGTTGCCAACTCCACTCCATACATATATATGGGGAGGTACAAGCTCCAACTCGGTTTTACAGTGAAAACGGCAGGCACTTCAAACCGGCACTAGGAAACAGACTGAGAAACCAGAGTAAGGGTTTCTCCTGCAACCCGTTCCCTTGGTGCTGGATGAACGAACGTCTCTCCACATGCTCAGTTCTGAGAGATAAGTGTGTGTGAAAGCCGTCCTTCACCTAGCTTGAAGGGAACACAAAGTTTCTTTTCAGTTGCCAACTCCACTCCATACATATATATGGGGAGGTACAAGCTCCAACTCGGTTTTACAGTGAAAACGGCAGGCACTTCAAACCGGCACTAGGAAACAGACTCAGAAACCAGAGTAAGGGTTTCTCCTGCAACCCGTTCCCTTGGTGCTGGATGAACGAACGTCTCTCCACATGCTCAGTTCTGAGAGATAAGTGTGTGTGAAAGCCGTCCTTCACCTAGCTTGAAGGGAACACAAAGTTTCTTTTCAGTTGCCAACTCCACTCCATACATATATATGGGGAGGTACAAGCTCCAACTCGGTTTTACAGTGAAAACGGCAGGCACTTCAAACCGGCACTAGGAAACAGACTGAGAAACCAGAGTAAGGGTTTCTCCTGCAACCCGTTCCCTTGGTGCTGGATGAACGAACGTCTCTCCACATGCTCAGTTCTGAGAGATAAGTGTGTGTGAAAGCCGTCCTTCACCTAGCTTGAAGGGAACACAAAGTTTCTTTTCAGTTGCCAACTCCACTCCATACATATATATGGGGAGGTACAAGCTCCAACTCGGTTTTACAGTGAAAACGGCAGGCACTTCAAACCGGCACTAGGAAACAGACTGAGAAACCAGAGTAAGGGTTTCTCCTGCAACCCGTTCCCTTGGTGCTGGATGAACGAACGTCTCTCCACATGCTCAGTTCTGAGAGATAAGTGTGTGTGAAAGCCGTCCTTCACCTAGCTTGAAGGGAACACAAAGTTTCTTTTCAGTTGCCAACTCCACTCCATACATATATATGGGGAGGTACAAGCTCCAACTCGGTTTTACAGTGAAAACGGCAGGCACTTCAAACCGGCACTAGGAAACAGACTGAGAAAGCAGAGTAAGGGTTTCTCCTGCAACCCGTTCCCTTGGTGCTGGATGAACGAACGTCTCTCCACATGCTCAGTTCTGAGAGATAAGTGTGTGTGAAAGCCGTCCTTCACCTAGCTTGAAGGGAACACAAAGTTTCTTTTCAGTTGCCAACTCCACTCCATACATATATATGGGGAGGTACAAGCTCCAACTCGGTTTTACAGTGAAAACGGCAGGCACTTCAAACCGGCACTAGGAAACAGACTGAGAAACCAGAGTAAGGGTTTCTCCTGCCACCCGTTCCCTTGGTGCTGGATGAACGAACGTCTCTCCACATGCTCAGTTCTGAGAGATAAGTGTGTGTGAAAGCCGTCCTTCACCTAGCTTGAAGGGAACACAAAGTTTCTTTTCAGTTGCCAACTCCACTCCATACATATATATGGGGAGGTCCAAGCTCCAACTCGGTTTTACAGTGAAAACGGCAGGCACTTCAAACCGGCACTAGGAAACAGACTGAGAAACCAGAGTAAGGGTTTCTCCTGCAACCCGTTCCCTTGGTGCTGGATGAACGAACGTCTCTCCACATGCTCAGTTCTGAGAGATAAGTGTGTGTGAAAGCCGTCCTTCACCTAGCTTGAAGGGAACACAAAGTTTCTTTTCAGTTGCCAACTCCACTCCATACATATATATGGGGAGGTACAAGCTCCAACTCGGTTTTACAGTGAAAACGGCAGGCACTTCAAACCGGCACTAGGAAACAGACTGAGAAACCAGAGTAAGGGTTTCTCCTGCAACCCGTTCCCTTGGTGCTGGATGAACGAACGTCTCTCCACATGCTCAGTTCTGAGAGATAAGTGTGTGTGAAAGCCGTCCTTCACCTAGCTTGAAGGGAACACAAAGTTTCTTTTCAGTTGCCAACTCCACTCCATACATATATATGGGGAGGTACAAGCTCCAACTCGGTTTTACAGTGAAAACGGCAGGCACTTCAAACCGGCACTAGGAAACAGACTGAGAAACCAGAGTAAGGGTTTCTCCTGCAACCCGTTCCCTTGGTGCTGGATGAACGAACGTCTCTCCACATGCTCAGTTCTGAGAGATAAGTGTGTGTGAAAGCCGTCCTTCACCTAGCTTGAAGGGAACACAAAGTTTCTTTTCAGTTGCCAACTCCACTCCATACATATATATGGGGAGGTACAAGCTCCAACTCGGTTTTACAGTGAAAACGGCAGGCACTTCAAACCGGCACTAGGAAACAGACTGAGAAACCAGAGTAAGGGTTTCTCCTGCCACCCGTTCCCTTGGTGCTGGATGAACGAACGTCTCTCCACATGCTCAGTTCTGAGAGATAAGTGTGTGTGAAAGCCGTCCTTCACCTAGCTTGAAGGGAACACAAAGTTTCTTTTCAGTTGCCAACTCCACTCCATACATATATATGGGGAGGTACAAGCTCCAACTCGGTTTTACAGTGAAAACGGCAGGCACTTCAAACCGGCACTAGGAAACAGACTGAGAAACCAGAGTAAGGGTTTCTCCTGCAACCCGTTCCCTTGGTGCTGGATGAACGAACGTCTCTCCACATGCTCAGTTCTGAGAGATAAGTGTGTGTGAAAGCCGTCCTTCACCTAGCTTGAAGGGAACACAAAGTTTCTTTTCAGTTGCCAACTCCACTCCATACATATATATGGGGAGGTACAAGCTCCAACTCGGTTTTACAGTGAAAACGGCAGGCACTTCAAACCGGCACTAGGAAACAGACTGAGAAACCAGAGTAAGGGTTTCTCCTGCAACCCGTTCCCTTGGTGCTGGATGAACGAACGTCTCTCCACATGCTCAGTTCTGAGAGATAAGTGTGTGTGAAAGCCGTCCTTCACCTAGCTTGAAGGGAACACAAAGTTTCTTTTCAGTTGCCAACTCCACTCCATACATATATATGGGGAGGTACAAGCTCCAACTCGGTTTTACAGTGAAAACGGCAGGCACTTCAAACCGGCACTAGGAAACAGACTGAGAAACCAGAGTAAGGGTTTCTCCTGCAACCCGTTCCCTTGGTGCTGGATGAACGAACGTCTCTCCACATGCTCAGTTCTGAGAGATAAGTGTGTGTGAAAGCCGTCCTTCACCTAGCTTGAAGGGAACACAAAGTTTCTTTTCAGTTGCCAACTCCACTCCATACATATATATGGGGAGGTACAAGCTCCAACTCGGTTTTACAGTGAAAACGGCAGGCACTTCAAACCGGCACTAGGAAACAGACTGAGAAACCAGAGTAAGGGTTTCTCCTGCAACCCGTTCCCTTGGTGCTGGATGAACGAACGTCTCTCCACATGCTCAGTTCTGAGAGATAAGTGTGTGTGAAAGCCGTCCTTCACCTAGCTTGAAGGGAACACAAAGTTTCTTTTCAGTTGCCAACTCCACTCCATACATATATATGGGGAGGTCCAAGCTCCAACTCGGTTTTACAGTGAAAACGGCAGGCACTTCAAACCGGCACTAGGAAACAGACTGAGAAACCAGAGTAAGGGTTTCTCCTGCAACCCGTTCCCTTGGTGCTGGATGAACGAACGTCTCTCCACATGCTCAGTTCTGAGAGATAAGTGTGTGTGAAAGCCGTCCTTCACCTAGCTTGAAGGGAACACAAAGTTTCTTTTCAGTTGCCAACTCCACTCCATACATATATATGGGGAGGTACAAGCTCCAACTCGGTTTTACAGTGAAAACGGCAGGCACTTCAAACCGGCACTAGGAAACAGACTGAGAAACCAGAGTAAGGGTTTCTCCTGCAACCCGTTCCCTTGGTGCTGGATGAACGAACGTCTCTCCACATGCTCAGTTCTGAGAGATAAGTGTGTGTGAAAGCCGTCCTTCACCTAGCTTGAAGGGAACACAAAGTTTCTTTTCAGTTGCCAACTCCACTCCATACATATATATGGGGAGGTACAAGCTCCAACTCGGTTTTACAGTGAAAACGGCAGGCACTTCAAACCGGCACTAGGAAACAGACTGAGAAACCAGAGTAAGGGTTTCTCCTGCAACCCGTTCCCTTGGTGCTGGATGAACGAACGTCTCTCCACATGCTCAGTTCTGAGAGATAAGTGTGTGTGAAAGCCGTCCTTCACCTAGCTTGAAGGGAACACAAAGTTTCTTTTCAGTTGCCAACTCCACTCCATACATATATATGGGGAGGTACAAGCTCCAACTCGGTTTTACAGTGAAAACGGCAGGCACTTCAAACCGGCACTAGGAAACAGACTGAGAAACCAGAGTAAGGGTTTCTCCTGCAACCCGTTCCCTTGGTGCTGGATGAACGAACGTCTCTCCACATGCTCAGTTCTGAGAGATAAGTGTGTGTGAAAGCCGTCCTTCACCTAGCTTGAAGGGAACACAAAGTTTCTTTTCAGTTGCCAACTCCACTCCATACATATATATGGGGAGGTACAAGCTCCAACTCGGTTTTACAGTGAAAACGGCAGGCACTTCAAACCGGCACTAGGAAACAGACTGAGAAACCAGAGTAAGGGTTTCTCCTGCAACCCGTTCCCTTGGTGCTGGATGAACGAACGTCTCTCCACATGCTCAGTTCTGAGAGATAAGTGTGTGTGAAAGCCGTCCTTCACCTAGCTTGAAGGGAACACAAAGTTTCTTTTCAGTTGCCAACTCCACTCCATACATATATATGGGGAGGTACAAGCTCCAACTCGGTTTTACAGTGAAAACGGCAGGCACTTCAAACCGGCACTAGGAAACAGACTGAGAAACCAGAGTAAGGGTTTCTCCTGCCACCCGTTCCCTTGGTGCTGGATGAACGAACGTCTCTCCACATGCTCAGTTCTGAGAGATAAGTGTGTGTGAAAGCCGTCCTTCACCTAGCTTGAAGGGAACACAAAGTTTCTTTTCAGTTGCCAACTCCACTCCATACATATATATGGGGAGGTACAAGCTCCAACTCGGTTTTACAGTGAAAACGGCAGGCACTTCAAACCGGCACTAGGAAACAGACTGAGAAACCAGAGTAAGGGTTTCTCCTGCAACCCGTTCCCTTGGTGCTGGATGAACGAACGTCTCTCCACATGCTCAGTTCTGAGAGATAAGTGTGTGTGAAAGCCGTCCTTCACCTAGCTTGAAGGGAACACAAAGTTTCTTTTCAGTTGCCAACTCCACTCCATACATATATATGGGGAGGTACAAGCTCCAACTCGGTTTTACAGTGAAAACGGCAGGCACTTCAAACCGGCACTAGGAAACAGACTGAGAAACCAGAGTAAGGGTTTCTCCTGCCACCCGTTCCCTTGGTGCTGGATGAACGAACGTCTCTCCACATGCTCAGTTCTGAGAGATAAGTGTGTGTGAAAGCCGTCCTTCACCTAGCTTGAAGGGAACACAAAGTTTCTTTTCAGTTGCCAACTCCACTCCATACATATATATGGGGAGGTACAAGCTCCAACTCGGTTTTACAGTGAAAACGGCAGGCACTTCAAACCGGCACTAGGAAACAGACTGAGAAACCAGAGTAAGGGTTTCTCCTGCAACCCGTTCCCTTGGTGCTGGATGAACGAACAGTCTCTCCACATGCTCAGTTCTGAGAGATAAGTGTGTGTGAAAGCCGTCCTTCACCTAGCTTGAAGGGAACACAAAGTTTCTTTTCAGTTGCCAACTCCACTCCATACATATATATGGGGAGGTACAAGCTCCAACTCGGTTTTACAGTGAAAACGGCAGGCACTTCAAACCGGCACTAGGAAACAGACTGAGAAACCAGAGTAAGGGTTTCTCCTGCAACCCGTTCCCTTGGTGCTGGATGAACGAACGTCTCTCACATGCTCAGTTCTGAGAGATAAGTGTGTGTGAAAGCCGTCCTTCACCTAGCTTGAAGGGAACACAAAGTTTCTTTTCAGTTGCCAACTCCACTCCATACATATATATGGGGAGGTACAAGCTCCAACTCGGTTTTACAGTGAAAACGGCAGGCACTTCAAACCGGCACTAGGAAACAGACTGAGAAACCAGAGTAAGGGTTTCTCCTGCAACCCGTTCCCTTGGTGCTGGATGAACGAACGTCTCTCCACATGCTCAGTTCTGAGAGATAAGTGTGTGTGAAAGCCGTCCTTCACCTAGCTTGAAGGGAACACAAAGTTTCTTTTCAGTTGCCAACTCCACTCCATACATATATATGGGGAGGTACAAGCTCCAACTCGGTTTTACAGTGAAAACGGCAGGCACTTCAAACCGGCACTAGGAAACAGACTGAGAAACCAGAGTAAGGGTTTCTCCTGCAACCCGTTCCCTTGGTGCTGGATGAACGAACGTCTCTCCACATGCTCAGTTCTGAGAGATAAGTGTGTGTGAAAGCCGTCCTTCACCTAGCTTGAAGGGAACACAAAGTTTCTTTTCAGTTGCCAACTCCACTCCATACATATATATGGGGAGGTCCAAGCTCCAACTCGGTTTTACAGTGAAAACGGCAGGCACTTCAAACCGGCACTAGGAAACAGACTGAGAAACCAGAGTAAGGGTTTCTCCTGCAACCCGTTCCCTTGGTGCTGGATGAACGAACGTCTCTCCACATGCTCAGTTCTGAGAGATAAGTGTGTGTGAAAGCCGTCCTTCACCTAGCTTGAAGGGAACACAAAGTTTCTTTTCAGTTGCCAACTCCACTCCATACATATATATGGGGAGGTACAAGCTCCAACTCGGTTTTACAGTGAAAACGGCAGGCACTTCAAACCGGCACTAGGAAACAGACTGAGAAACCAGAGTAAGGGTTTCTCCTGCAACCCGTTCCCTTGGTGCTGGATGAACGAACGTCTCTCCACATGCTCAGTTCTGAGAGATAAGTGTGTGTGAAAGCCGTCCTTCACCTAGCTTGAAGGGAACACAAAGTTTCTTTTCAGTTGCCAACTCCACTCCATACATATATATGGGGAGGTACAAGCTCCAACTCGGTTTTACAGTGAAAACGGCAGGCACTTCAAACCGGCACTAGGAAACAGACTGAGAAACCAGAGTAAGGGTTTCTCCTGCAACCCGTTCCCTTGGTGCTGGATGAACGAACGTCTCTCCACATGCTCAGTTCTGAGAGATAAGTGTGTGTGAAAGCCGTCCTTCACCTAGCTTGAAGGGAACACAAAGTTTCTTTTCAGTTGCCAACTCCACTCCATACATATATATGGGGAGGTACAAGCTCCAACTCGGTTTTACAGTGAAAACGGCAGGCACTTCAAACCGGCACTAGGAAACAGACTGAGAAACCAGAGTAAGGGTTTCTCCTGCAACCCGTTCCCTTGGTGCTGGATGAACGAACGTCTCTCCACATGCTCAGTTCTGAGAGATAAGTGTGTGTGAAAGCCGTCCTTCACCTAGCTTGAAGGGAACACAAAGTTTCTTTTCAGTTGCCAACTCCACTCCATACATATATATGGGGAGGTACAAGCTCCAACTCGGTTTTACAGTGAAAACGGCAGGCACTTCAAACCGGCACTAGGAAACAGACTGAGAAACCAGAGTAAGGGTTTCTCCTGCAACCCGTTCCCTTGGTGCTGGATGAACGAACGTCTCTCCACATGCTCAGTTCTGAGAGATAAGTGTGTGTGAAAGCCGTCCTTCACCTAGCTTGAAGGGAACACAAAGTTTCTTTTCAGTTGCCAACTCCACTCCATACATATATATGGGGAGGTACAAGCTCCAACTCGGTTTTACAGTGAAAACGGCAGGCACTTCAAACCGGCACTAGGAAACAGACTGAGAAACCAGAGTAAGGGTTTCTCCTGCCACCCGTTCCCTTGGTGCTGGATGAACGAACGTCTCTCCACATGCTCAGTTCTGAGAGATAAGTGTGTGTGAAAGCCGTCCTTCACCTAGCTTGAAGGGAACACAAAGTTTCTTTTCAGTTGCCAACTCCACTCCATACATATATATGGGGAGGTACAAGCTCCAACTCGGTTTTACAGTGAAAACGGCAGGCACTTCAAACCGGCACTAGGAAACAGACTGAGAAACCAGAGTAAGGGTTTCTCCTGCAACCCGTTCCCTTGGTGCTGGATGAACGAACGTCTCTCCACATGCTCAGTTCTGAGAGATAAGTGTGTGTGAAAGCCGTCCTTCACCTAGCTTGAAGGGAACACAAAGTTTCTTTTCAGTTGCCAACTCCACTCCATACATATATATGGGGAGGTCCAAGCTCCAACTCGGTTTTACAGTGAAAACGGCAGGCACTTCAAACCGGCACTAGGAAACAGACTGAGAAACCAGAGTAAGGGTTTCTCCTGCAACCCGTTCCCTTGGTGCTGGATGAACGAACGTCTCTCCACATGCTCAGTTCTGAGAGATAAGTGTGTGTGAAAGCCGTCCTTCACCTAGCTTGAAGGGAACACAAAGTTTCTTTTCAGTTGCCAACTCCACTCCATACATATATATGGGGAGGTACAAGCTCCAACTCGGTTTTACAGTGAAAACGGCAGGCACTTCAAACCGGCACTAGGAAACAGACTGAGAACCAGAGTAAGGGTTTCTCCTGCAACCCGTTCCCTTGGTGCTGGATGAACGAACGTCTCTCCACATGCTCAGTTCTGAGAGATAAGTGTGTGTGAAAGCCGTCCTTCACCTAGCTTGAAGGGAACACAAAGTTTCTTTTCAGTTGCCAACTCCACTCCATACATATATATGGGGAGGTACAAGCTCCAACTCGGTTTTACAGTGAAAACGGCAGGCACTTCAAACCGGCACTAGGAAACAGACTGAGAAACCAGAGTAAGGGTTTCTCCTGCAACCCGTTCCCTTGGTGCTGGATGAACGAACGTCTCTCCACATGCTCAGTTCTGAGAGATAAGTGTGTGTGAAAGCCGTCCTTCACCTAGCTTGAAGGGAACACAAAGTTTCTTTTCAGTTGCCAACTCCACTCCATACATATATATGGGGAGGTACAAGCTCCAACTCGGTTTTACAGTGAAAACGGCAGGCACTTCAAACCGGCACTAGGAAACAGACTGAGAAACCAGAGTAAGGGTTTCTCCTGCAACCCGTTCCCTTGGTGCTGGATGAACGAACGTCTCTCCACATGCTCAGTTCTGAGAGATAAGTGTGTGTGAAAGCCGTCCTTCACCTAGCTTGAAGGGAACACAAAGTTTCTTTTCAGTTGCCAACTCCACTCCATACATATATATGGGGAGGTACAAGCTCCAACTCGGTTTTACAGTGAAAACGGCAGGCACTTCAAACCGGCACTAGGAAACAGACTGAGAAACCAGAGTAAGGGTTTCTCCTGCAACCCGTTCCCTTGGTGCTGGATGAACGAACGTCTCTCCACATGCTCAGTTCTGAGAGATAAGTGTGTGTGAAAGCCGTCCTTCACCTAGCTTGAAGGGAACACAAAGTTTCTTTTCAGTTGCCAACTCCACTCCATACATATATATGGGGAGGTACAAGCTCCAACTCGGTTTTACAGTGAAAACGGCAGGCACTTCAAACCGGCACTAGGAAACAGACTGAGAAAGCAGAGTAAGGGTTTCTCCTGCAACCCGTTCCCTTGGTGCTGGATGAACGAACGTCTCTCCACATGCTCAGTTCTGAGAGATAAGTGTGTGTGAAAGCCGTCCTTCACCTAGCTTGAAGGGAACACAAAGTTTCTTTTCAGTTGCCAACTCCACTCCATACATATATATGGGGAGGTACAAGCTCCAACTCGGTTTTACAGTGAAAACGGCAGGCACTTCAAACCGGCACTAGGAAACAGACTGAGAAACCAGAGTAAGGGTTTCTCCTGCAACCCGTTCCCTTGGTGCTGGATGAACGAACGTCTCTCCACATGCTCAGTTCTGAGAGATAAGTGTGTGTGAAAGCCGTCCTTCACCTAGCTTGAAGGGAACACAAAGTTTCTTTTCAGTTGCCAACTCCACTCCATACATATATATGGGGAGGTACAAGCTCCAACTCGGTTTTACAGTGAAAACTGCAGGCACTTCAAACCGGCACTAGGAAACAGACTGAGAAACCAGAGTAAGGGTTTCTCCTGCAACCCGTTCCCTTGGTGCTGGATGAACGAACGTCTCTCCACATGCTCAGTTCTGAGAGATAAGTGTGTGTGAAAGCCGTCCTTCACCTAGCTTGAAGGGAACACAAAGTTTCTTTTCAGTTGCCAACTCCACTCCATACATATATATGGGGAGGTACAAGCTCCAACTCGGTTTTACAGTGAAAACGGCAGGCACTTCAAACCGGCACTAGGAAACAGACTGAGAAACCAGAGTAAGGGTTTCTCCTGCAACCCGTTCCCTTGGTGCTGGATGAACGAACGTCTCTCCACATGCTCAGTTCTGAGAGATAAGTGTGTGTGAAAGCCGTCCTTCACCTAGCTTGAAGGGAACACAAAGTTTCTTTTCAGTTGCCAACTCCACTCCATACATATATATGGGGAGGTACAAGCTCCAACTCGGTTTTACAGTGAAAACGGCAGGCACTTCAAACCGGCACTAGGAAACAGACTGAGAAACCAGAGTAAGGGTTTCTCCTGCAACCCGTTCCCTTGGTGCTGGATGAACGAACGTCTCTCCACATGCTCAGTTCTGAGAGATAAGTGTGTGTGAAAGCCGTCCTTCACCTAGCTTGAAGGGAACACAAAGTTTCTTTTCAGTTGCCAACTCCACTCCATACATATATATGGGGAGGTACAAGCTCCAACTCGGTTTTACAGTGAAAACGGCAGGCACTTCAAACCGGCACTAGGAAACAGACTGAGAAACCAGAGTAAGGGTTTCTCCTGCAACCCGTTCCCTTGGTGCTGGATGAACGAACGTCTCTCCACATGCTCAGTTCTGAGAGATAAGTGTGTGTGAAAGCCGTCCTTCACCTAGCTTGAAGGGAACACAAAGTTTCTTTTCAGTTGCCAACTCCACTCCATACATATATATGGGGAGGTACAAGCTCCAACTCGGTTTTACAGTGAAAACGGCAGGCACTTCAAACCGGCACTAGGAAACAGACTGAGAAAGCAGAGTAAGGGTTTCTCCTGCAACCCGTTCCCTTGGTGCTGGATGAACGAACGTCTCTCCACATGCTCAGTTCTGAGAGATAAGTGTGTGTGAAAGCCGTCCTTCACCTAGCTTGAAGGGAACACAAAGTTTCTTTTCAGTTGCCAACTCCACTCCATACATATATATGGGGAGGTACAAGCTCCAACTCGGTTTTACAGTGAAAACGGCAGGCACTTCAAACCGGCACTAGGAAACAGACTGAGAAACCAGAGTAAGGGTTTCTCCTGCAACCCGTTCCCTTGGTGCTGGATGAACGAACGTCTCTCCACATGCTCAGTTCTGAGAGATAAGTGTGTGTGAAAGCCGTCCTTCACCTAGCTTGAAGGGAACACAAAGTTTCTTTTCAGTTGCCAACTCCACTCCATACATATATATGGGGAGGTACAAGCTCCAACTCGGTTTTACAGTGAAAACGGCAGGCACTTCAAACCGGCACTAGGAAACAGACTGAGAAACCAGAGTAAGGGTTTCTCCTGCAACCCGTTCCCTTGGTGCTGGATGAACGAACGTCTCTCCACATGCTCAGTTCTGAGAGATAAGTGTGTGTGAAAGCCGTCCTTCACCTAGCTTGAAGGGAACACAAAGTTTCTTTTCAGTTGCCAACTCCACTCCATACATATATATGGGGAGGTACAAGCTCCAA